>NC_041016.1:28272415-28480190 GCF_004193775.1 Glycine soja | reverse complement strand
TATTTTCTTTACATAACATGCAACATATTTATATATATTTTTTTATGAGACATTTTGACTACCAAAAATTATATGTACATACATCCAAGTAGTTTGCTATCATACCCAAGTGTAAATTGCCAAAGGTATTTTGCTACCTATTCTAAACCAACACATTCATGACGAGCAAAAATTCCTAAACATCTAGGCGTAGGGAAATTATTGTAGCATGGCCCATAGCTGGTTGCTGGCCAAAAAGGGTAACTTTACCCAATATGCACCTCTCTTGTGTTCTTTTTGCATAAAATTTTAGTTCCTAGGCCTAGGATATATGCGGGGCAATTACTCTAGCCTATTTCAGGAATGAATACATATTCCAAAAAAAAGAAAATGTGTACAAACCAAAATGCCCCACGGGTTGTTTCCTTACAAAAGTCACGCGCTAATGCCATTGAGGCATTTCACCGAACACTTGGTGGGCGCGCGTTTAGGCGTCAATAGCAAGAGAACGGGGACAATGTGGCATGTCCCATCGTTCCAAAATGCATTATAGGCCTAGGGCCATCCCATACACACCCCTAATTCAACCTAATCAAGCAAGAAAACAAGCCAAAATTGCCCTATATATTTGAGCATACTCCCACAATTTAGAGCACCAAAAGGAGATCAAAATACACCAATGAAAAGCTAGAAAGCTTAGGGATGGAACACTTACTTGTAGGTGATGAACAAAAGCGCAAAACGGAATCAAAAAATGCGGAAAAGGATGACCCTAGGGCTGCAAACTCGTCAATCCCGTGGGTATGGCTTTTGAAAGGGGGGAAAGAAGTTTTTGAATGCAAAAACGCCCCCCCTTTCGTCATTCTTATAATTTGGTGCAGGGTGGCTCGCCCAGGCGAGCTAACCTGCACATTTTTTTTTTTTGAGGGGAACATTAACCATGTCCCCTCCCTTCTCATGGATTAGCATCTTGCCTAACTTGAACTTACTTAGGTTAGAATTAGGCGTTGATTACTTATTTTTTTACTTTTAAAAACAAACAAATAGTAAAGAAAGCTGCAAAATACAAAGGATACGGGGCTGCCTTGCAACGACATTCTCTGCTTGTTTCGCACAGAGAAAGGGCAACGATCGGTCGGTCGTGACCCCGTCCCCACTTGCATCCGTCCTTAAGTACCTGCAAGTAATAAACAACCAGGTATGGCCAATCTTGACCCTGTCATTACCCTACCTTGATTGGTTTCTGCCGTTCACGTTTTGTCTCTACCCCAGAAGGTAGCCCAAGGTGATCCTGCCCCTGTTTTATCACAACAATATACATGCGTATGCGTATGCGTATGCATGAATGTTTTCAAACGCAGCAAATTTAGGGAAAGTTGGTTCAGGTTCAATTCTAATTAAGCGCTTGGGGGATCCCATGAACTGAGCGGAAGGGCTCAGGTGATCACAGATTAACGCAAGGTGTGAAACTAACGTGAGGACTAAAAGCCTCGAATCCACGTTCATTTCTTTGAAAGATTGTAACGAGAGATACAACAGACAGGAAATCCCTGGGGGAAATCCAGAAAACGAATAAAGATAAAGAACATGCAGCGACATCCTTAATTGCCCCAGCTTCTAAGCATAATATTGTTTGACGACATCAGAGTTCACGGGTGAAGGTAGCTCTTCGCCATCCATGTTGGTAAGCACCAGGGCTCCTCCGGAAAAAGCCCTCTTCACAACAAAAGGCCCTTCGTAGTTCGGGGCCCATTTCCCTCGATGGTCCTTGACAGCATGGGACATTTTCTTTAGCACAAGGTCTCCCTCATGGAATTTGCGTAAGCGTACTTTCTTGTCGAATGCACTCTTCATTCTTTGCTGGTATAAGCGCCCATGACTCATGGCCGTTAAGCGCTTACCCTCAATGAGGTTGAGCTGATCATAGCGTGTTTGAGCCCACTCTGATTCCTTTAATCCGGATTCTGCCAAGATCCTTAATGACGGGACTTCTACCTCAAACGGTAACACAACCTCCATCCCATATACCAATGAGAACGGCGTTGCCCCAGTTGACGTTCGCACTAAAGTCCGGTAACCGTGCAACGCGAAGGGGAGCATCTCGTGCCAATCCTTGTATGACACGGTCATCTTTTGGATAATCTTTTTGATATTCTTATTGGCCGCTTCCACGGCTCCATTCATCTTTGGCCGGTAGGGCGTGGAATTGTGATGCTGGATTTTAAACTCCTCGCACATTTCCGCCATCATCTTATTATTCAGGTTGGTGCCGTTGTCCGTGATAATCTTCCTTGGCAAACCATATCGGCAGATGATCTCTTTCTTAATGAACCTGACCACCACATTCCTCGTGACATTGGTATATGAAGCCGCCTCGACCCACTTGGTGAAATAATCTATCGCTACGAGGATGAAGCGATGACCATTCGAGGCCTTGGGCTCGATGGCCCCAATGACATCTATTCCCCACATGGAGAAAGGCCAAGGGGCGGACATGACATTCAGAGGGTGTGGTGGGGCATTGACATTATCTGAGAATGCTTGACATTTGTGGCATTTCCTCACATGGACACAACAATCACTTTCCATGGTAAGCCAGTAATAACCTGCTCTTAGGATCTTCCTGGCCATAGCATGTCCGTTGGCGTGCGTTCCAAACGAGCCCTCATGGACTTCTTCGATCATGTGATTTGCCTCCTTGGCATCCACACACCGCAGGAGTGTCATGTCGTGATTTCTTTTATACAGTATGCTTCCGCTCATGAAGAAATCGGCTGCCAACCTCCTCAATGTCCTTTTATCGTTGTCGGCAATCTCTGGCGGGTATTCTTTGCTTACGACATATCGCTTGATGTCGAAATACCAAGGCTTTTCGTCCCGTTCCTCTTCCACTTGGCAACAATGTGCGGGTTTGCCACGACACCAAAATTCAATGTAGGGTAGATCCCCGTGCGGTGTTAGCTGGAACATAGACGCCAACGTAGCAAGTGCATCCGCCATTTGATTTTCCTCGCGGGGAACATGATGGAAGGAGATCTCATCGAAAGTCTTAGCCAATTCCTTGATATAGGCTTTGTAGGGTATCAGCTTGGGATCTCTAGTTTCCCATTCCCCTCTCAGCTGATGGATTACCAACGCTGAGTCGCCGTACACCTTGAGTAGTTTGACATTGGAGTCAATTGCTGCCTGGACGGCTAGGGCACATGCTTCATATTCGGCCATGTTGTTGGTGCAGTCGAATCCTAGCCTGGCTGTGAAAGGTACACATTGATTGTCCGGAGAGACCAACACTGCCCCAACGCCATGACCTAGAATGTTTGACGCTCCGTCAAACCATACAGTCCATTTGTCCCGATCTTCGTCCAACTTTTCCTCGAACAAGGCCATGATGTCCTCATCCGGGAATTCCGGATGCATGGGCTGGTAGTCGTTAAGAGGCTGTTGAGCCAAATAATCTGCCAAAGCGCTTCCTTTTATCGCCTTTTGGGTGACGTAGACTATATCAAACTCAGATAGCAAGACTTGCCACCGGGCGATTCGTCCTGTGAGAGCTGGCTTTTCAAAGATGTACTTAACCGGGTCCATTTTGGATATCAACCAGGTAGTATGGCTCAGCATGTACTGCCTTAGGCGATGGGATGCCCATACTAAAGCACAACACGTTCTTTCGAGCAAGGAGTAATTCATCTCACAGATCGTGAACTTCTTACTTAGGTAGTAAACAGCGTGCTCTTTCTTCCCGGATTCGTCATGTTGCCCCAGCATACACCCCATTGACTCGTCCAAGATTGTCATGTACAAAATGAGAGGCCTTCCAGGTACTGGTGGCATAAGCACGGGAGGATTCATTAGGCACTTTTTGATCCTTCCAAAAGCCTCTTGGCAATCCTCATTCCACCGATCAGTTTGGTTTTTGCGCAAGAGTTTAAACAACGGCTCACAAATGGCGGTGAGCTGCGATATGAATCTGGCAATATAATTCAAGCGCCCCAGGAAACCTCGGACTTGCCTCTCTGTACGGGGTTCTGGCATCTCAAGGATAGCCTTCACTTTTTCGGGGTCTACCTCTATCCCTTTCTGGCTTACAATGAAACCAAGCAATTTCCCTGATTTGACCCCGAAGGTACACTTAGCGGGGTTCAACCTTAATTGATATTTCTTAAGCCTTTCGAACAATTTTCGCAGGGTGACAAGGTGTTCTTCCTCGGATTTAGATTTAGCAATTATGTCGTCCACGTAGACCTCGATCTCTTGATGCATCATATCATGGAACAAAGCTACCATGGCCCATTGATAAGTTGCCCCGACATTCTTGAGTCCAAAGGACATCACCTTGTAACAGAACGTTCCCCACAGGGTGACGAAAGTAGTCTTTTCCATATCCTCGGGCGCCATCTTTATCTGATTGTAACCAGAGAAACCGTCCATGAAGGAAAATAAAGCGAAATTGGCCGTGTTATCTACGAGGATATCGATGTGTGGTAAAGGAAAATTGTCCTTGGGACTGGCCCGATTCAGGTCCCGATAATCTACACACATTTGTACTTTCCCATCTTTTTTAGGAACTGGTACGATGTTGGCAACCCATTCTGGATACCGAGCGACGGCCAGAAACCCAGCGTCAAATTGCTTCTTCACTTCTTCTTTTATCTTCAAGGATGTTTCGGGCTTCATCCTCCTCAGTTTCTGTTTTACCGGGGAACACTCGGGATTTAGAGGTAATCGGTGCTGTACAATGTCAAAACTCAAACCGGGCATATCTTGGTATGACCAAGCAAAGATGTCTTGGTAGTCTTTCAGCAGGATTATTAATTCTTCACGGATAGGTGCGGTAATACCTGTACCTATCTTTACTTCCCTCTTTCCACTGCCAATTCCTAAGTCTACTAGTTCTGTTTCTTCTTGATGAGGCCCCGTTTCTTGGTCCTCAAGGGCAACCATTCTTTCTAGTCCTGGGGGAAGTCCCACATCCTCATTTCCTTCATCTTCCGTTTGATTCATTTCTTGCTCGAAGTCGATAGGCGGGTCCCAGGTATTAGTACCTTCGGGGGACTCGTCATCGGATCTGCCGTTTTAGAAAAAGAAGTAAACATGCAAATGAATGAGAATGGGTAGAGACCAGGAACAGATGAAGAAAGATCCTTGTATTATAAATTCAAAAACAAAAGACACAAAGCCTTAACAAAAGGAAAAACTCTAAAGCCTAGGCCCAACTATAGAGCTTTTAAAACCGCAAAGGTTTACATTATGCTCGTTGCGTAAATGCCGGGGCGTTCCTCCACTCGCCAATTTCCCAGCTGGAAATCAGGAGGGCATGGTCGTACCAAATCCAAAGTACTCGGAATATCATCTTCGCATATCGCGAACGCTTGACCTTTGTCTCCCAGACCCGCGCTTATAAAGCTTCTACTTATGTGGCAGGGCGGGCTTCCTTCACTTTCTTGTCTCCAACGCGAGCTTTGACCACTGTTCTTCCTTCCCGCGATGCTTCTTTTCATGTCCGCCTGAGTGGGCTTATAGCCTAAACCATACTTCCCACGATTTCCTTGGGTATTTATCAGGCTAGTTATGCCGCCGTTGTCTTTGCCTAAACCCATCCCGGGTTCATAACCGTTCCCCAACATAACTCGGGCCATCATTACCGCTGCATCGGACAGACAAGGCTGCCCAAAGAGGGAGTCCACGGAGGAAATGCTGACCACCTCAAAAGACTGGAAAGCAGTTTCTAACGATTCTTCTGCGGCTTCCACATAAGGCATGGAGGATGGGCAGCTTACCAAGATATCTTCCTCGCCTGACACGATGACCAAGTGCCCCTCCACTACGAATTTCAGCTTTTGGTGGAGTGTAGAAGGCACAACTCCCACTGAGTGGATCCACGGGCGCCCCAACAGGCAGCTGTAGGGGGGGTTAATATCCATTATTTGGAAGGTGACTTGACAGGTGTGAGGGCCTATTTGTACTGGGAGATCGATCTCTCCCCTAACCTCTCGGCGAGTGCCGTCGAAGGCCCGAACCACCATTGAACTTGGTTTTAAGTGGGAAGCATTGAATGGTAACTTCTCCAAAGTGCTCTTAGGCATCACGTTTAAACTGGAACCATTATCGATGAGCACCTTGGCTATGATATGGTCCATACACTTGACTGATACGTGTAAAGCCTTATTATGCCCTCTCCCCTCGGCGGGGATTTCTTCTTCGGCGAAGGCAAGATAGTTGTTGGCAGTGATATTGTTGACCAGCCCTCTGAAACCTTCTACCGAGATATCTTGGGCCACGTGAGCCTCGTTCAGCACTTTTACTAGCAGAGCCCGATGAGGCTCGGGGCTCATAAGTAACTCCAACAGCGAGACCCTAGCCGGGGTTTTGTTGAGCTGTTCGATAACCTTGAATTCGCTCTGCTGAATTATCCGAAGGAACTCGCTGGCTTCCTCTAGCGACACCTCCTTTCTACCATCCTTTTTCTCCGGGGGCCCCTTTGCTGGAATATCTTTATTCGAAGCGTGGGGTGCTTCGCCATCTTGTTCCTCCACCACTTTTCCTTTTCCCTTGACGTCAGCGGGTTGGACTGGTAGGTCTGGAGGTGCGAACACACGACCACTACGGGTCACACCACTCAGTCCCGTGATATTTGTTACTTTAGCTAACAGCGAGCTGACGTCAGTGACTTCTTCTTCCTTCTTCCCCGGAGGTGTATATCTCCACGGGACCGCGTGACTATTTTGGTACGGGAAAGGAACAGGTTTGGCTATTAAGGGGTGTCCGGGCTTTTGCGAAGCTGCGCTTTTAGTGAAGTATATCACCAAGGGTTTGGGCTTCGCAACACCGCTCCCCTCCGTAGATTGCATGCATATATGCTGCTCTTCTTTTCCTTCAATGCCGACTTCCAGTCGACCTTGATCTATCATCCGCTGTAACAATTCCTCTACTTCCAAACACGTCTCCATGTCATGCATCTCGCCGGAGTGTAGCAGACAGGAATCTTCCTTACACCCACTATGGGGAATCACACCTCCTTTTTGTAGGGCCTTAAAGATAAACCTCCTAGGGGTTGCCACATCCCTTAAAGGTTTAGACCTGTGCGGCCTATCGGATTCAATTGCATTAACTGCTCCCCCTCCATGATTGGCGAGCGGGTTGGTTCTCACATTGGGCCGATCCTCTTGGAAAGTCAGTCATCCAGCATCCATTAAATGTTGGACCTTGTATTTAAGGGCCAAGCATTTTTCGACGGAATGCCCCGGGACACCCCCATGGTACTTGCAAGTTGCGTTAGGGTCATACCACTTCGGGAAAGGGGGTTCGAGGACCCTTCCGGGAGTTACCACGGCCAAATGATTGGCGATGAGGGATGGCAGAAGATCTTCGTACGTCATTGGGAGTGGGGTGAATTCCGGAAATGGCCTTGGAGGGAAGTTCCTTATCGTGTTGGAATTACCGGCCGGTCGAGTCGTGTTCGGAGTTGGAACTTGGGGAGCTTCCCTCTGGGTGGGTGCCTTAGGTTGCACGGGTGTTGAACTAGAGGTATTCCCAGTATGAGCCAAGAAGCTTGGGTGATGTTGCGCGTACTGATGGGTACCATGAGGTGTTTGCTGGGTTTTGACCCACGCGGGTGTTGAAGAGACGGCATGGGCATCTCCCTCCTTCCTTTTTGCCCCTGTTGCCCCGATTCTTTTGGCATTCGCGTTTGTGGAGGAAACGTAATCAAACTTTCCTCTTTTCAATCCAACCTCGATTCTTTCCCCGGCAAACACCAGATCCGCAAAGCTGGACGGCATGTAACCCACTAGCTTCTCATAGTAGAACACTGGCAGAGTGTCTACCATCATGGTGATCATCTCTCTCTCAACCATGGGAGGAGCTACTTGTGCCGCCAAATCCCTCCATCGCTGCGCATATTCTTTAAAGGTTTCACCCTCTTTCTTGAACATATTCTGCAGTTGAGTACGGTCAGGAGCCATATCAGAATTGTACTGATACTGCCTTAGGAAGGCGGTAATCAGATCCTTCCAAGTACGGATACGGGAAGCTTCCAAATTAGTGTATCACACTACCGCAGCTCCGGCCAAGCTATCCTGAAAGAAGTGTATCAACAGCTTTTCATCTTTAGAGTGGGCGCCCATCTTACGGCAGTACATTTTGAGATGGTTTTTGGGACAAGTCGTCCCTTTATACTTGTCGAAGTCCGGCACTTTGAACTTCGGGGGAATAACAACATCGGGTACTAAGCAAAGATCCGTCATGTCTGCAAACGGATAGTCCCCAAATCCTTCCACAGCCCTCAATCTTTCCTCAAGGAGATCGAGCTTCCTCCTTTCTTCAGTTGCTGGGGGCGGCCCTTCCGTGGACAAAACTATTGGTGATGCTGCGATGTTGGGTTGAGGCAACGTGCCTGGTGCCGGCCCTTCGGGGATCGGGGGATAGAACTCGACATCCCTTCGAGCATAATCTTGAGGGTCTTTGTGGACTTCGTCGGGCTGCTGAGGAAGCTCTCTTTCATGGACGGGAGAAGCAATGTGGCCCGCATCTTCTTGCAAGACGGGTGGTGAATAGTTGGGCGGCAATCCATAAGGGTAAGCCGCTCGGTTGTATCCCAGGTGAGGGCTGTCATCGTGCCCCAGTGTGTCCCTTCCCCGTCCTACTATGTTTGAGGGAGGATGGTGCGTAGTTGCCAAGAGAGTCGGGTCTGCTTCGGCAGCCGAACTGACAGCGGCGGCGGTGGCCGCGTTCTTCTCTATGAGCTGCTTCATACTTAACATGGCCTCCATCATGGAGGCCATTTGTTCTTTCAGAGCCGACATGTCGGCTTTCATCTGTTCCTGCGTCTCCTCTTGATCACCCATCGTTCTAGATTTGGATCTGGTGCGATAGGGATCCCTTGCGGCGCGTTTAGTTATGGTGTTTTTCCCTAAAAAACCAAACGTGAGGAGTGGGTAAAGAAAGAAAATGCATGCTAGAGATGAAACGTAGGAGTGATTTGATTTGCACAAGTTTTTTTTGGAGTAGAAACATGGGACCAACTCATTTTATTTCAAAAAGGAAGTCATATCTAGTCAAGGTCTGAGAGACCATACAAGTTTCCTAACGATTTCTAATTATGTGGGCCATTAAGTCTATCATATGCTGACAATAGCCGAGAAGCCCGTGAATCTCTTCGGGGGCGGAGTAGGTGTCTGCCATCGCTTTGGCCTTGGCTAACAATCGGGGAAGTTCTTGACTCCCGTTTAAGGTAAGAGCAAACCGATCCATCCACATGGTTGCCTCTTGGTGTAAAGAGTCGATCACCCTTCCTCTAGCCTCTTTTTCCGCGTATACTTGGGCATATTTGTCTGCAATCCTATGCTCGTGGGCCGCGGCTAGACCTAACTCTTCTTGGTACTTGGCGATGATAGCTAGCATGTTGGTCTCCGTCTCGCATAAACGCTGAGACAAGCTTCTTTTGGACCTTGAACAGGCAACTAACTCCTCTTTCAAAACCATGCTATGTGCTCGCGACTGGTCCCTTTCTTCCCTTCGCAACTTGAGTTCACTATTGCTACCCCATAGAGCTCCGTGAAATTTGTTCCGGCCATACTCTTCCTTGCGAGCCCTCTTGGTCTCTTGTTCAAGGGCTCTTGCGGTAATTGCATTCTCTTCCCGTAACCCGGCACACTCCTTCCGAACGTGTGTAGCGGCCAACTTGAACTTCTCCTTGGCAAGTTTTGCCTTTCCTAACTCGCTTTTGAGAGCTTGGACTTCTTCATCCTCTTCCGGTGCTTCAAAATTCTCTTCGCTGACGACTTTTAACTTGGCGAGCCAATCTAAACCTCGTATATGAACTTTCAGCCATTCGTGGTACCCACCAATGATGCCATTACGAATGCCTCTAAGCTCTTGATCTTTCCTTAACGGGGTTTCCCATGCCTTATGGATTCTTTGTATAGTCTTGGAATTTTGTGCGCCGAGATCCCTCACAAGGAAAGGGGACATGCTTTCTTCCGTCGGTGCTCCCCTTATGGGGTACCCTAGTTGTCTTATAGCGAGCGCGGGATTGTAGTTAATACAACCCCTCGTTCCTACCAGCGGAATGTTTGGGTATCTTCCACATGAGAAAAGGACTCCTTCTTTTCCTTCCTTCCATCGGGGGAACCAACTGATTGTTCTACCTCCTATCCCGGCCAAAAGCTGGTCCCAATCTATTCTCCCCTTTTCAGTACACGAGCGATGGCTCAGGAGCGAACATGGATGTCTTGTGTCTTGTTGGAACAAGTGCGAAACCAACCAAACACAGAGGGCGGGTAAGCAACAGATGATCCGTGCGCTACTCTTTTCGCACCTTCGGTCAAATGTGTCAAATAGATCTGCCAAGACAGCTACCACCGGACTTTCCTTGCTATGGTGGTAGGCAAGGAAAGCGTCGATTGTTGCTAGGTCTACCAAACCATCCACGTCTGGAAAGAGGACGACCCCAAAAATTAGCAAAGCTAACACATCCATAAACGGGACCCAGTCTCCTTGATTGGCCATACCCCTTGCCTTGTCTTCTAGGTACTTCTGTGGTAGACCCGCTATGCCGTTCCGAGTCTGTTTTATGCGGTCCAAACCTCTTGCTGAATCCTTGACCACAGTTGCAATTCTGCTCAAAGAGGGGAGACACCCGGAGGAAAGATATGGTTTTCTTCCCCCGAGAGGACATCCTAGAATTTCCTCAAATTCTTCAATGGTTGGTACTAATTGGAAGTCTCCGAATGTGAAGCACCTCAAAGGCCGGTCGTAGTATTGGGTAAGTGATACAATGGCTTCTATGGACACCTCTGCTATGGTCAACTCTAAGATCTTTCCGTAAGTCTTGCGGAAGGTTTGCATTTGGAGGGGTTCCATCAACCGCCCTAATTCCTTGATGCTGGTGGTATCTAGGCTTTTGACCTTGACTTGGTAGAACCTCTTGCTGGTTTGATTTGTTCCCATGCTTACTAAAGTGAGATAAAAGCTGGTGCAAATCAAAACTCCGGTATCTCATGGGTGGGATGGATGAATGCATGATGGAATGCATATGACACAGATGCAATCTAGGAAAGCGGGGGTCCAGGGAATTTGTCCCCTTCTTAGATACGACGTCTAGGGGTAGTGAAATGCCCCAACGCACGTTTTTAAGAAGGCGACACGGACCCTCCGTTGGTTTGTTTACAGTAGGGATCAAGACAGAACCCATATGCAATGCCTATGCAAAAGACATAATGCGGGAATGTGCACAGTATGACAATATTTACCGAACATAAGCAAAAGGGTATATGATACTCATGCATGGCAGTGTGAAAAATGGCACGCAACGTGTTTGCTTCGTGCCCCTATTTAAGGGACCTATAAGGGAGAGAACTAACTAGGCTTTTAGCAATAATCCCCAAGGTAGTTATATCTCTCTTGATGGTTTCTAGAGGTATCATCCCCTTTTGAAGAACATATTGTAGCAGTAGGGACTACTAGCAACAATAGGTTTTCAAAGAGAAAAGCTCTAGATGAGGGTTCACTGTAATCAAGCAAGTCGGAGACCTAGCATGATCACAGATTCACCTCCACTCCTTATGCTCCCATGAACCCGGGTATAGGGCCCTTTTTCACTCACAGTGTGTGCAAATAGTGTTGGTGTTTGTGTGCATCAAATGAATAAATATTTACTTCATGCATACATTTAAAACGCACTAAAAGCAACAAAGAGTTTATATACACAAGAACATAATGAAAGGAAACCAACAAAGGGGTAAGTCACGGTAAAACATTGCACAAAATTAAATGGCCTAACTCTCTAAAAACAGTCCCCAGTGGAGTCGCCAACTGTCGCAACCTACCCTTCGGCGGGAGGGCGACGCGTGACTCGCGGGATGCGTGTTCCACGAAAGGAATACGCGCGGAGTCGACACCAACATTTATTTGAGGGAAACGTCGGAAAAACCGGAAAAGACGCGATCTACGAACTTTTAAGTTGAAAGGTTCGGGAGTTGTATTTACGCACGGGGAAGGTATTAGCACCCCACACGTCCGTCCCAAGGGACGGCAGCCTTTAATCGAATGTGCAAACGTGACTTTGATTTTTACGTTCCCTTTTATGTCCTTATATCCTTTTTATATTTTTTTTCTTTTTTGTGGTCGACAAGGGTGTTTCCCTTTACTCCTACGTATTCCTCAATTTGGGATGAGAAAATCATACCTACGTAGTTCTTTCGGAACAAGTGATTCTTTTTACTTAAGAGGTGATCATTTTAAGGCGTTGGACCTTAAAAATGACCCATTTTACTTAGTGAGAATTTGAAATAACAAACTTCAAAAACCTATTTTTGTGGACGAGCTTGACTAGGCGAGTTGATTTTAGCCTTAGTTTCACTTTAGTTATTAGTGAATTCGATTAAGAATGAGAAATCCCAAAGAGAAAACGTCCGATTGATTTTCCGCTTTATTTTACTAAAAGATGTTTTTTTTATTATTATATTATTTTTTTACCTCTTTTTTGATTTCCAACGTGGTTACGGCACGACCGAACGGTCGGAATTCATTTTAACCGAAGTTAACGGATAATACAATTCAAACGTTCGGTGGAAACTTGTTTTACTTTTAAGTTAAGCGAGAAATGACTTAAGTAAAATGGCTTAAGCACGTCAACAGGGGGTATAAAAAGTAAACAAAACGAGAATAAAAATGCACAAAACACAATGTGGACCACTACGGGTACATAGAATGAATCGAAAAGCTTGGTTCGAGGTACTTACCCGTTGAAGATCGAAGAACGATGAAGAACGAATGAAGAACGTCGAAGAACGATTGAAACCTTTGCGAAATTCCTCACGGAAAACGTTACGGAAACGTTTCGGAAGCGCCTCGGCTTAGATTTTCTTCACGGAAACAATTTTTCCAAGCAAATTCGAAAGAGAGAGAAATGCCTAAGGGGCTGAACCCTTTTCTTCTTCACTTCCTCCCTTATTTATAGCAAAATAGGGGAGGTGGTTGCCGCCCAGCTCGCCCAGGCGAGCTCAGCTCGCCCAGGCGAGCCAGGTTGCTTCCTCCAGAAGCAACAGCCTTCTGGAGGAATATTCTGGAAGGCCCAAGTGGGCCTGGGTGCTATTTGCACCCCCATTTTTACTAAGTACACCCCCCTCTGCTGTTTTTTGGTGATTCTTTTTTTGTAAAGTTACAGAAACTTACGAATTTCGTAACGATACTTGTTTTCTTTCCGTAATGTTACGGAACCTTGCGGATTACATAATCATCCCCCTTTTGACTTACGGAATGTTACGGAACCTCACTTAATTATGCAACGATGCTTCCATTTGATTTCCGGTGTGTCACGGAAACTTACGGATTGTGCATCAATATTTTTTGTTTTTTTCGGCATGTCCTGGAATTTCACAAATTGCCTAATGATGGATGCCAAGCACCTCACAAGGACCAAAGAAAGGTCGCATGTCATCAAGCAAAGGTCCCCGGACGAAATTAGGGTATGACAAACATGATGTTGTTATACTTCATTCTACCCATTTCAAACATTATTGTTTAATTTTTTCAGGATGTCCGCATGAAGGCACAGGCCATCCAGAAGCAGAATACTGCCCCCACGTTTTGTCTCGTGGGGGTTATGATTATTTGGAGCAGAAGCTCCTGGCTGAGAAGACCAAGAAGAAGATGCAGAAAGCTGCACAGTCAGGAAGCGTTGATGGCGTCATCGACCCTTCATCCCCGGTCAGACGCCACGTGAAGTGGAAGATGGCCCGCACGAAGAAGACGATTGAGGCCGCAAAGGAAATCGCTGAGAAGATTGTAAGTCATGTTCAACTAACCATTACAATTATGTTTGAATATTTTGAGAATGCCATGTGCCACTGTGTGTTTTCTGTGCAGGATTTTTTTGAGGAGCAGGCCACCCAGGGATCGTTCGTCCCCCATGGACGTCGGGATGTTCTGGCCGCTGCTATTGGACGTCCAGAGCACCCTGGACGTGTCCGTGGTATTGGAGCCGGTGTCACCATCAAGCAATACTTTGGATTGGCTCCACGGACGTCCCGCAGCGCTTTCTCCCTGCCTCCTGACGAATTACACCAGCTGACGAAGCAGATCATGGACCAGCTAGAGGAGTCCATCACAGAGAAAGTGACAAGGCAGGTCATGGCATCCTTCAGCCACCTTCAGTCGCAGATGCAATCTCAGGGACTTGCAGTGCCTCCTGAGCCTCTAGTTGGTCCTGGTCCCTCCGGTCCTCGAGTGAGCACAAAGGGGAGTTGTGTTGATCCCTCAGGAAACGATCCTGAGATCGGTGACTCTGACAGGTGCGACTTGTACGTAGAAGCAGATCATGCCCGCCTGGTTGCCATCGGGAGAGTTTATGAGGGATCCACTGTTGTTCATAACACTTCTTTGTTGCCTGGCCAAGTAAAGGTGAGTGTGGAGGAGGTTAGAGATGCAGATGCTCCAGTTCCTGTACCCACTGATGAGGTTTCCTTAGTGGGGCAGGCACTTCACACCTTCCTTGCTTGGCCAACACATCTGGTCAAGTCTTTATCACAGCAGGTACTTATTGTCCTTACTATATGTTTCTTCTTTTCAAATTAGGCTATTTAACTTTGTTTCATGAACAGGTAGCTGTGTCTCCGCCAAAACCACCTCCAAAGCCCGATCCGGAGGTCGATGATCCGCTTTATCTGATGACATTGACCATCCCAGGGCTTTTCTTGAGGCCTTATCAGGTTAGATGGGATGCCACCATGTTTGGGGTCGTTAATCCAGATTTCCCCCTGTACATAAAGCACGAAGACCTCTCCGAAATCGCACACGGTGGTCAATGTCTCAGCATATCAGTGTTACAGTTGTGGATTCTGTAAGTCTTTATATAAAAGGCTTTTATTTACCTAAGTTATGGCTTTCAATTCATAAATATTTAACTTTGACTTAACATAAACAGGCATCTCACTGAAACATGTATGCGAGCGGGGAATTCTGATATCTATGGATTCCTCGAGCCTTAGTCCATTCAGAGGTCTGGGCAATCGCAGTTTGAATCTGAAAGTTACATAAAGAGTTGGATGCAGAGTTCACAACGCGATGTGTATCTTGGAGCCTACCTAAATGGGTAAGTCACAAAATAACAAAATTTAATTAATGTTTACTAATGTACTAACCCATTTTAGGTTCCACTGCAGCGGACATTGGCAGATGGTGGTCATCCTGCCCAAGGAACACTTAGTTGTCTGGTTTTGTTCATTGCATAACAGGCCAGACAACTACCTTAAGGGGATTATTAATAGGTTAGTGTTCTTTTCAATACATTTGCATTGTAATACCTCAGTGTACAACACCAGTTTTTAATTGTTACTCATATGGAACAGTGCTATCAAGGGTCTTGATGATGCTCCACAGCCTAAATCAAAGGCTCCTGCTAGGTGGATTGTCGTCAAGGTACGTCATTTACATAAAACTTCCACTTATATATATTTCTTTATGTGTCTGTACACTAGTTGTTTAATTAATATCCAAATTTCATTATGTATTTAGTGTAATAGACAAAAAGGAACTACTTAGTGCGGCTACTATGTCATGCACTGGATGTCCACCATCATTTTAGGAAGTTTTAGAAATAATTGGGAAGCGGTAAGTTTATTTCAAAGAAAATCGATTTATTTATAATTTGTATTACATTATTAACTTAAATGATTTATTTAATCATGCAGTATTTTAACGACCCTAGACCATTGGAGCCCGAGAGATTAAAAGCATTGCGGATTCAGTGGGCACAGTTTTATCTCCGAGTTAGAGATTAGGCCTAGGATTTAGGGACATTTTTTAACATTTTTTACATTTTTTACATTTTCTATGTAACACGAACATTGAATTCATTTGTTGATTGTTCTTTATAATATATAAATCAATTATTTGATGTTTATTATCATTAAAACTGCTTGAAAGCAGAATAAAATGTTTATTTGCTGTGAATTGGGCCTCCTGAAATTGCATTTGACAGGTACAATTTTGGGTTTACTGTAAAAACAGAAAGTATATATAAAAAAAATATTTGAAAACAACATCGGTTATTAACAAAAACCGATGTTAATATCATAACCAACATCGGTTATAATAGAAAACCGATGTTAATGTTTGTATATTAACATCGGTTTTTTGTGTATAACCGATGTCAGCGTTTGTATTTTAACATCGGTTATCTGTGGATAACCGATGTCAACTATTGTACATTAACATCGGTTAATTATAAATAACCGATGTGAATATTTGAATAGTAACATCGGTTATTTATAATTAACCGATGTTATACACAAAGAACTACACCAAATAAGTGTAAGCATCATCAACGTTGACATCAATTTTCTAGAAAAACGGATGTTAAGGGCATACATTAACATCGGTTATTCTAGAAAACCGATGTTAAAATAACATATTAACATCGGTTTTACTGGAAAACCGATGTTAACGTTCTTAATGCGTACACCTTTTTTGCTGTTGTTCATTGTGTTTAACATCGGGTATTTGGAGAACCGATGTTGTCTTATGTATGTTAACATCGGTTCTCCAAAACCGATGTTAACATTCATACATTCAACATCGTCACTTTCAACATCGGTTTTAGAACCGATGTAGAATGTTCTAAATAACCGATGTTGAAAGTGTATTTTCTAGTAGTGACTCTTGTGGGATTATGGTTGAATGCTAAACTCTTGGTTGCTATGACTGCTACTGTAATGATGTACAATAAATGTTGGCATCGATGGTGGCTTGAATGTGACTAGCATCGTGATCTATGTGTTTAATTTTCTAAGGGTAATACGTTGGAAGCTTAGAACCAAATGGATCAATTGTTTAACCCTTATGAAGTTAAATACATGGTAGCTTCCTTTGAAGGGTTTTGTGATTTGCATTTGCAGGAAGCATTAAGAACAAATGGATAATAGCAAGTCAGCTGCAGTGAAAGGCGTCTGGAGGAACCGATGTTCAAAGTACCGACGTTGATAGTCATAAATAACCGATGTTAACGTAAAATTACCAACATCGGTTATATAAATAACCGATGTTGCCAATATGAATTACACCCAAAAAATGGATATTAATGTTGAAAGTTAACATCGGTTGTTAATGTTGACGGTTAACATCGATTTTTTCAAAAAACTGATGTGAACGTTAGTTGACATCGATTTTATGTAAAAAAACCGATGTTAACGAATGTGTTAATCTTAACAATTAACATCGGTTTTCTGTAAAAAACTGATGTTAACGAATTTGTTAATGTTGATAGTTTACATCGGTTTTTTTGTAAAAAACCGATGTTAACGAATGTGTTACTATTGACAGTTAACATCGGTTTTTTCAAAAAACTGATGTTAACTAACGTTAACATCGGTTTTCTATAAAAAAAAACCGATGTTAACGAATGTGTTATTATTGACAGTTAACATCGGTTTTCTGTAAAAAACCGATGTTAACGAATATGTTACTATTGACATTTAACATCGGTTTTTTCGTAAAAACTGATGTTAACTAACATTAACATCGGTTTTCTGTAAAAAATGACCACACAGCACACAACATATAACATTTGCATTCTGCTTTCAAATAGGTTTTAGCAAAAAACTAGCTATCAACACAGGTTATTCAATGTTAAAATGAAATAACAATTGTAAAAAATGTAATGCAAAGTATGTAAACTAATTAAGTAACCTAAAGTTACATAGTTGCCTAACATCCTATATTTGATTTCTAACTTTTAGATAATACTGTGCCCACTGGATGCGAAGCGCCTTGAATCTCTCTACTTCCAATGGTCTAACTTCATTAAAATACTGCATGATCAAATAAAAAAATAAATTAATAATGTAATAACAATTATAAGAAAACCAACTTTGTTTGAAATAAACAATTATCGTCTCCCAATTATTCCTAAAAGATCCTAAGATTATCGTGGACATCCAGTGCATCACGTAGTAGCCACATTCAGTGATTCCTTTTTGTCTATTACACTAAATACATAATGAAATTTGAATATTAATTAAACGTTAACTACAATTAGTGTACACACACATAAAATATATATAAGTAGAAGTTTTATTTAAATCACATACCTTAACAACAATCCACCTAGCAGCAGCCTTGGATTTAGGTTGTGGAGTATCATCAAGTCCTTTCAAAGCACTAGTGTTGAATATGAGGAACATTAAAATATTGATGTTGTTGAGTTATGCCAATGAAAATGTATTGAAAACAATACTGACCTGTTAATTATTCCCTTAAGGTAGTTGTCTGGCCTATTATGTAAAGAACAAAACCTGTTAATCAGTCTCCCCAAACTGTCCAAACGGACAATTCAAGATTGAATACAATGATTAATGCAAACTGTCCACAAGAATCATTGCATCTAATCTCAAATGGGAATCTTAGGTTCACTCATCATGAACACAATTTGTATAGCATATATCAATTGCCATTAATGGCAGTGAACACGTAATAAAAATATTCATTGGTAACAAACATTTGTACCTGTGATGATGAGCAGCACGATCCAAAATGAAAGCAAGAATCGAAGAAATAACTGAATGAACACCTACATCAATCATCATTCCAAAAAACAAATATCAATATGAATGCTACATTCAGAAGCAAAACTCTATAGTATCGACTCATGTAATTGCTACTCAAAGTTAGTTTAGTTGCTAAGGATATAATTCATATTTCATAAAATCTATAAATACCTAGTTAAGTGAACTTTGAGTCCTGACATCATGTGTGTGGTAGTTGGTTACCATGTTGCAATCCATTTTAGTAAATTAAAATATGATATCTAAAAACAAAAAAATTAAAATTTTGTTCTCTTTTATTTTTTTTAATTTCAATTTCAAATTTTTCCTTCTTTCACTTTTTTTTCATCCAACCAAACTTATCATAAGAGTAAGACACTAAAGTTTTCGTATATTAATATAATGACTAAGTTTATATTGATAATAAGATGTATCATATTAATGATGATTAATATATATTACGAAATGCATTATATTATCAGTATAATGTATTTCGATGATAGTTTAAACTTATAATGTCCATACCAAGGGTGCTTTTAGAAATCCATTTAGAGACTTATAAATAAAAAATCCCGTTATACGAAGCAACAAAGATATAAGGAGGGTAAGAGATGAATTAGTGCATGTTTTGATTGAAGTTAGAAATATTGGGTGTTTTAATATTAATCTAATAAATAAAAATAAAAGTTCTAATTCTTTAACAAAATTACTTCTATCTCAAAAGGTTTTTTTTTTTTACCTTAAACCATTAGTTGAACTTAACTGAGTTCCGAACACACTAGTTAATTTTTGTTAAATAAAAAACTTTAACATTTTTTTAACAATTAACAGTTTTCATTAGTATGACATTTTTTTAAGTAAGAACTAAAGTCTTTACTATATACTTTTGCTATTAGACTTTAGATACTCTAATAATCTAAATGCTCCAATCACTTAGAAATTTAGTGCATAGCGCATTAAAAGAAAGAAAAAAATTCCCTCTCTATTTGAGTAGAAAGTGCTCCATCCATATTGCCAATTATGGCTACATTGAATGATGGAGATCCTATGCTATGAAGTATCATCAAAAAGTCACATTTGGTTGTATTATTTCCATCACAATAATGCCACCTCCTGCAGTCTCCCCATCCCCATCCAGGCTATTATTTCCAAAATCAAATGCCACTAACTTCACATGGAAAATCAATTAATATCTCCATAAATGGTCTTCTAATTGTTCTGTACAAGCTCGATTCAAGATGAACTTCTATGGACAACTATTCTTTACAATTATTCTTACAATTATTTTTACAATTATTCTTTTTTGGGTCAACTATAACTATAAGATTATCCTTCATCTTTGGACAACTAGTTTGGTGATTATTTAGTCATCATCTTGCATCCCAACCACAATGAAGGAAGGCAGAGCTCAGCTCATTCCACTGTCTATTTAGGCGAGCTTGAAATGAGAGGAAGTTTCAATAAGTGGTACTATATGCTTTGTCTATAAACTGTTTGATAAAATGTTTCTTAAGTAATATTAAGTGACATCAAATCCATACTACAATCAAAAGGCTGTTGTTAACTAAGTATATTAGTTAAGAAATTAAAAGAAGAAAATATTTATTAGAAGAATTATAGAAAAAAATTTAAATAATTATTTTAATTCTTTAATTAATATTCTTAGGATATTGATTAACATGTCTAATCAAAATTGGAAATTTATACCATACAAATAATTTAGATACATTGCCGGAAATAACCGTGGTACGGTTTTTGTTTGGGAGCATTCCACACTCTCCATCAACATTAACAATCAAATATGTTTTTTGTGCTAGGTTTTGCCTCTTGACTTCTTTTTCTAACTAAAGAGGCGTAGTCAACCAGACTTTTGATGTTTTTTAAATTTTCTTAGTTATCTTTCTATGCTTTATAATATTGGAATTTTTCTTAGTTATCTCAAACTTTCATACATAACATCAAGCACCAAGTCCCTACGGGTGTAGTGAAGTTCAGCTCCTATTGTGATTTCGAAATCAAATTCCCTAAAAATAAAGGGTGAAATCGCGATGGAGGCATAAAAATCTCACCTGAAACGGCACAGTGAGGATGGCGCCGCGAGGGAGCTCCGCTGTGTACGACTCTCTATCGCGATGGCAAGGGCGGTGTTGCGAGGCAGTTACTCTTCGTGTCTCGGCGGCGGCGAGGGAGAGTGAGTGAGTGAGTATGTTTGAGTGAGGACAAAATGCGCTTTTGGGAAAAACAATATATATATATATATATATATATATATATATATATATATATATATATATATTGAACTTTTCATATCATCATATAAAGTATAAACTCTTTGGTCTTTGCATATAAAGTATAAACTACGGTTAAAGCCCCCGCCCAAATTAAACATCCTCACCGACGTGTGCGTTTGTATATTTTATTTACATATTTCTTATTATTCAATTTAATTAATTTCATATTTATACTAATATATAATCTTGCCACATAGTCCAAATATAAAAAATAATGTGTATTTTATATACGTGTTAATGGTACTTCAATCATTTTTAAAAACCAAAAAAGAAATGCAAGCTTTCTCTCTCCTCTGTAAAAGCTTTTATTATCTTATGCACATATACTCTATATTTGGTAAGGGGAGGTGCGAGGTAATACAACTATACAAGACTAACTAGCATCTTCGAAAAAAATTGCAGTATATTAGATGTAATTTTAATACTATTATTTAATTAAAATTAAATTTTATTTTAATTTCTAATGTAATAAAAAGTCCATATAAAAAATCAACATAACTTACCAAAGTAAAACTACTCTTGTAAGATATATTTCCTTTAAAGTGAGAATATGCACTAGTAAAGTGTATTTACATTAAGTCACTATTAGAAAATATGCTTTCTACATCGGTTATTTATGACTTTCAACATCGGTTTTTGAACCGATGTTGAAAGTTCCGACGTTGATAGTATTATCGTTAACATCGGTTTTTGAAAAACCGATGTTAACGTAAAATTACCAACATCGGTTATATAAATAACCGATGTTGCTAATATGAATTACACCCAGAAAATGTATATTAATGTTGAAAGTTAACATCGGTTTTTACAAAAAACCGATGTTAACGAATGTGTTACTGTTGACAGTTAACATCGGTTTTCTGTAAAAACCGATGTTAACCCACGTTAACATCGGTTTTTATAAAAAACCGATGTTAACGAATGTGTTATTATTGACAGTTAACATCGGTTTTTTCAAAAAACCGATGTTAACAGATGTGTTATTATTGACAGTTAACATCGGTTTTTATAAAAAACCGATGTTAACGAATGTGTTACTATTGACAGTTAACATCGGTTTTTTCAAAAAACCGATGTTAACGAATGTGTTACCATTGACAGTTAACATCAGTTGTTATAAAAAACCGATGTTAACCAAGTTAACATCGGGTTTTGCAAAAAACCGATGTTAACGGATGTGTTACTATTGATAGTTAGCATCGATTTTTTATAAAAACCGATGTTAACGAATGTGTTACTATTGACAGTTAACATCGGTTTTTATAAAAAACCGATGTTAACGAATGTGTTACTATTGACAGTTAACATCGGTTTTTATAAAAAACCGATGTTAACCCACGTTAACATCGGTTTTTTACAGAAAACCGATGTTAACGAATGTGTTGCTATTGACAGTTAACATCGGTTTTTTATAAAAACCGATGTTGTTTTCAGGAATTTTTTTTAAATAATGTCTCTGTTTTTGCAAAAAAAAAAACCAAAATTTAACCTGTAAATTTAAAATCAGACCACACAGCACACAACATATATCATTTGCATTCAGTTTTCAAATATATTTTAGCAAAAAACTAGCTATCAACAAAGGTTGTTCAATGTTAAGATGAAACTACAATTGTAAAAAATGTAATGTAAAGTACGTAAACTAATTAATTAAGTTAAAGTTACATAGTTGCCTAACATCCTATGTTTGATTTCTAACTTTTAGATAATACTGTGCCCACTGTATGTGAAGTGCCTTGAATCTCTCTGCTTCCAATGGTCTAACTTCATTAAAATACTGCATGATCAAATAAAAAAATAAATTAATGATGTAATAACAATTATAAAAAAACCAAATTTGTTTGTAATAAACAATTACCGTCTCCCAATTATTCCTGAAAGATCCTAAGATTATCGTGGACATCCAGTGCATCACGTAGTAGCCACATTCAGTGATTCCTTTTTGTCTATTACACTAAATACATAATGAAATTTGGATATTAATTAAACGTTAACTACAATTAGTGTACACACACATAAAATATATATAAGTAGAACTTTTATTTAAATCACGTACCTTAACAACAATCCACCTAGCAGCAGCCTTGGATTTCGGTTGTGGAGTATCATCAAGTCCTTTCAAAGTACTAGTGTTGAATATGAGGAACATTAAAATATTGATGTTGTTGAGTTATGCCAATGAAAATGTATTGAAAACAATACTGACCTGTTAATTATTCCCTTAAGGTAGTTGTCTGGCCTGTTATGTAAAGAACAAAACCAGACAACTAGGTTTTCCTTAGGCAGAATGACGACCATTTGCCAGTGTCCGCTGCAGTAGAGACGAATATGGGTTATTGTAGTAGTATAGATTATTTAAATTCAATTATAGTGTTTGACTTACCCATTCAAATAGGCTCCAAGGTAAACATCTCGTTTTGAACTCTGTATCCAACTCTTGATGTAACTTTCAGATTCAAATTGTGATTGCCCAGATCTCTGAATGGACTGTGGCTCGAGGAATCCATACACATCAGAATTCCCCGCTCACACACTTGTCTCGGTCAGATGGCTGTGTTGTTAAGTCAAAGTTAATTATGTATGAATTTAAAACAATTACTTTGGTAATTAATAGTAATCTAAAATGACTTACAGAATCCACAACTGTATAACAGATATGCTAAGACATTGACCACCGTGTGCAATTTCAGAGAGATCTTCGTGCTTTATATACAACGGGAAGTTTTGATTAAACACCCCGAATATGGTAGCATCCCACATAACCTGGAGCGGCTTCAAAAACAGTTGTGGGATGGTCAATGTCATCAGGTACAGGGGATCGTCGACCTCTTCATCCGGGCTTTCTAGAGATTTTGCTGGAGACACAGCTGCCTGTTGATAAAACATAGTTAATTAGCAAGTTTTGATTATAGTGAACAAAATAATTGAAAAAAATAAACATATAATCAGAGTAAAATACCTGTTCTGATAAACACTTCACAAGATGTGTTGGCCAAGCAAGGAAGGTGTTAAGTGCCTGCCCCACTAAGGTAACCTCGTCAGTGGGTACAGGAACGAGAGCCTCTGCATCTTTAACCTCCTCAACACCAACCTTGACTTGACCATACAACAAAGGGATGTTGTGAACTGTTGTGGATCCCTCATAAAGTCTTCCTAGGGCAACCAGGCGGGAAGGATTTTCTTCAATATATAGCCCGCATTTTTTTAAATCACCCATCCCTGGATTGTTCCCTGAGGGAGCAACACAACTCTCTTTTGTGTTGACACGAGGACCTGAGGGACCAACCTCTGGCTCTGGAGGTAGTGCAAGTCCCTGTGATTGCATCTGAGACTGAAACTTGGACTGCATCTGGCTGAAGGATTCCATCATCTTTCGAGTCACTTTTTCTGTAATTGACTCCTCCAGTTGGTCTCTAATTTGTTGGGTCAGCTGTTCTAGGTCTTCAGGAGGCATGGAGGAAGAACTGCGGGACGTTCGTGAAACTGATCCAAAGTATTGCTTTATGGTGACACCGGCTCCAACAGCACGAACACGGCCAGGGTGCTCTGGTCGCCCAATGGCAGCAGTCAGGATATCCTGACGTCCATGGGGGATGAACGATCCCTGTGACGCCTGCTAGTCCAAAGAATCCTGTACCGAACACATATTTGTCCAAGGAATTCACAAAATACACAAAGATAATTACAATTATTAATTAAAAATGACTTACAATCCTGTCAGCTATTTCTTTTGCAGCCTCAGATGTCATCTGTCCAGTTTTCTTCGTGCGGGCCATCTTCCATTTCACGTGGCGTCTGATAGGAGATGGAGGGTCAATGATGCCCTCAGTGCTTCCAGATTGGGCAGCTTCTTCCAGTCTTTTCTTTGTCTTCTCAGCCATGAACTTTTCTTCTAAATATTCATAACCTCCACGAGACAATACGTGGGGGGCAGTGTTTTGCTTTTGGGAGGCCTGTGCCTTTTTCCGCACATTCTGCAAAAGTTTAACATTAATGAAAATGATTATTACAATAAATTATACAAAGTGATTTTGTTGTGGAAAACAACTAAAATGACAAAGTACATACCTCCCATGAGGGGTCTCTGCGGGTCTGACAAAACTGGGTCCATTTCTCCTTGCTAATGCCATATTTTTCACAGACAATGTCATCCGCACCGTCCTTGTCAGCTCCAAGTGCCCATTTTCTAGTCAAGTCAGATTTAAACTGTCTCCAGCGCTCGCCGACAATCTGAATAATTTTCTTCTTTGTCCTACTGTCAGAAGCTTCAGGGATTTCAAATTCCGCCTGACAAACAATAAATTAGGTTTTATTGTAAGTAAATAACAAATTTAGACTATTAAAGAAAATCAATAAAGAAAACTCAAATACCTAAATATCCTCCCATATCAAATCCTTCTGAGTAGTAGGGACTTCCTTCCAGGTGTCATATGTCACGTTGACCTTATCACGAGCGACAATCCCCAAATATGTTCTTAATTTCTTCTTGTGGGGACCGTCGGCCTTGCCAGTAGCAGGATCGACGTTGACCACAGGTCTTTCTGCCCCAGGTGGTCTAGTGGCCAATGATCGTAGTCGTGTCACCTTGCGTGTCCGCTTCAACGTAGATGGAGACGCTGATGCGTCTGCAGAAGGAGGAGGAAGAGGAGGAGGAGGCGAGGCAAGTGGAGTAGCCATGGTCCTTTAAAGAGAAAAAGTTGAGTTAGTTAATATTATAAAAAAACACTGTATGAGTTATGTAAATGAATGTAACGAAATGAAATATTATATTAGAAAATTACGTTAGACGATGTTAATTAATTCTCCTTCATCATGATCATTACGATTAGCATGAACGTCGTCAGCTTCTTCTTCTCCGATGCTGTTAGAAGTCATTTGTGTAGACAAAGGACTAACATAAGTGTCCATGTATGAATCATCATCTTCTACATTAACACCAATTGTTTTCCCGTGTAGAACCACAGACCACCTTTCATCACAAGGGTCTTGCACATAAAATACTTGCTTAGCTTGTTCTGCCATGATGAAAGGGTCATTCTGGTAAGCTAGTTTCTTTAGATCTACCAACGTAAATCCTACATCATCAGTCCGCACACCGGTGTTGCTGTCAACCCACTTACATTTGAAAACACAAACAGTAAATTTGACATAGTTAAGCTCCCATATTTCATCAATAAAGCCAAAGTAAGGGATTGAAGCTACACAGGGATTGTCATCATGTACAGTTGCAAAGTGTTGAGATTCAGCCCTTAGGGTGACCCCGCTGTTTTGCATTGTACTTTTGTCGTCTTGTGCTTTTGTGTAAAAGGAATACTTGTTTATGTCGTATCCTTGCCAAGTTATAACATTTCTTTTAGGCCCATGAGCTAGCTTTCTTAATGTTTCAGAAGCATTTTCGTCAGCAAAGATTGTATCTTTAACCCAATCAGAGAAAGTCTTGTTAAGATTTTTCAAGACCCAGTTCTTTGACATTTTTGGATTACTTTGTTTGACTAAACGTTCATGCTGAACTATGTATGGCAAAACTTCATTACTGTTGTTCAACACATACAAGTGAGCTTGTAACAAATCTTCTACACTTGGAGTGATAACATGCAGTCCTCTTGAACCCTTACCGCCCACTCTGTCGTCATGGCGAGACTCAGGAAGGCCAACAGGTTTAGCCTTTTCAATGTACTCTGAACAAAATTCAACGGCTTCTTCTGCGATGTACCTTTCAACAATAGATGCTTCTGGACGATGTAGATTCTTGGTATACCCTTTTAAGATCTTCATGTAGCGCTCAACCGGGTACATCCAGCGCAGATAAACAGGACCACAACATTTGATTTCTCTGACCAGGTGAATAATTAAGTGGACCATGATGTCAAAGAAAGCAGGAGGAAAATACATCTCCAACTGGCACAGTATAATTACAGCCTCGTTTTCCAGGTCATCAAACTTGACCGGATCAAGGACTTTGCTACATATGGCATTGAAGAAAAAGCACAGGCGAGTTATGGCTAACCTGACTTTGTTAGGCAAAATGTCTCATATGGCCACAGCTAACAATTGTTGCATCAACACGTGACAATCATGAGACTTTAATCCCACCAGCTTAAGTTCCTTGAACTGCACAAAGCTCTTAATATTTGAAGAGTATCCTTGTGGGACTTTAACCCGGCGTAGACACTGGCACAAACTGATCTTCTCCTTTCTAGATAAAGTATGACAAGCTGGAGGCAAGTATATTTTTTTACCATCATACCTTGGATGCAACTGCGATCGTATGCCCATGTCAGCTAGATCTTGACGGGTATTTAGACTATCTTTCTTCTTGCCCTGAATGTTAAGGAGTGTCCCAATGACACTGTCACATACATTTTTCTCTACATGCATAACATCAATACAATGTCTAACATCTAGATCAGACCAGTACGGAAGATCAAAGAAAATGGACCTCTTCTTCCATATGCAACTCTTACTTTTATCCTTCTTTTGGGTCTTTCCAAATACAGTATTAAGGTGTTCAACCCGCTGGAAGACCTGCTCACCAGTTAATGGTGTCCGCGCAATTTCATGCTCTTGACTTCCATTAAAAGCTTTTTTCAATCTTCTGTAAGGGTGATGAGCTTTTAGAAAACGGCGATGTCTAGTGTACACTGTTTTTCTACCATGTTTCAGTTGTATGTACCTTGTGTCTTCTTCACAGATGGGGCATGCATGATGACCCTTAACACTGTAACCGCTGAGATTCCCGTATGCTGGAAAGTCATTAATGGTACAAAAAAGCATTGCACGCATTTGAAAAGTCTCCTTGTGAAACCCATCAAACACTAAAACTCCTTCATCCCACAACTTTCTCAGGTCTTCAATCAACGAACTTAGATAAACATCAATGTCATTTCCTGGTTGTCTTGGGCCCGATATCATCATAGACAACATCATGTATTTTCGCTTCATGCACAACCAAGGCGGAAAATTGTAAATTACTAGTAGAATTGGCCATGAACTGTGTTGAGTGCTTAAATTGCCATATGGATTCATTCCATCACTGGCTAGTCCAAGTCTAAGATTTCTTGATTCTTTGCCGAAATCCGGATACAAACTATCAATCTTCTTCCACTAGGAGCAATCAGCTGGATGACGGACCATTCCATCAGATTTTCTCCCATTAGCATGCCAGGTAAGATCTTTTGCGTCGTCTTCATTAGCAAATAAACGCTTAAACCTTGGAATGATGGGAAGATACCACAACACTTTCGCTGGAGGGCCCTTCTTTGAGTTTTCATCAGAACTGCAGTCCTCATCATCCTTCACCTTGTACCGTGACGCCCCACACCTAGGGCATTTCGACATTTCTTCAAATTCATGTCTGTACAGTATGCAATCATTAGGGCAAGCATGAATCTTCTGATACTCCATACCCATTGGACACAATATCTTCTTTGCCTGATAGTAGCTTTTAGGCAATGTGTTATCCTGTGGAAGCAGATCGTGCACTATTTGAAGCAATGAAGTAAAGCTTTTGTCACTCCATCCATATCTGGCCTTGACATTAACCAGACTTAACACCGCCGACAATAGCGTCAAGGAATTGTTACACCCCGGATACAAAGGCTTCTTTGAGTCACCCTGCAATCTTTCATACACAGGGGCATGCGCTTGTTGGAAAGACTCTTGTCCAAGGTCACGAATCATATCCTCCAAGTGATCTCCCATTTCTACATCAAACGGTTCGGATTGTTGCCCGCTCTGCATGTCTGTCATTTCACCATGCCATATCCACGTCGTATAATTTCTCTTAATTCCATCACACAACAGATGCTCTCGTATGTCATCCAGTATTTGTCGTCTTCCGTTCAAACAATTGATGCAAGGACAATAATATTTTCCATCTTCATCCGGTTGACCTCTTTGTGAAGCAAATTGTAAGAATTGCTCGACGCCTTCCTCATATTCTGGGCTGATGCGACTTTCATTCATCCAACTTCGATCCATCTAAGTAATAACTCGGTCATACTCTCAAAGTTATTCGATGCATGAAAATCTCACTTTTTTATTAAAGGTGTGGCCCTATCCCATTCGGCAAGACCGTCTTTTATGGTAGCTTCATACATCAGGGTTAATTCTATTTTGTTAAATTTGACAAAATTTTGGCAGCATTTCGCATTGGTCTCTAAGTACACGACATGAAATCGGTGAAATTAATTTCCCAATAATCAAGTATGCACTCAGAGAACAACTAGAAATGCATTACCAAAATTTCGTCAAATTAAACAAAATAATTTTAACCTTAACACATGAATCTACCATAAAAATATCAGTCTCCCCAAACTGTCCAAACGGACAATTCAAGATTGAATACAATGATTAATGCAAACTGTCCGCAAGAATCATTGCATCCAATCTCAAACGGGAATCTAAGGTTCACTCATCATGAACACAATTTGTATAGCATATATCAATTGTCATTAATGGCAGTGAACACGTAATAAAAATATTCATTGGTAACAAACATTTGTACCTGTGATGATGAGCAGCACGATCCAAAATGAAAGCAAGAATCAAAGAAATAACTGAATGAACACCTACATAAGACAATTTTGTGTATGATAAAAAAAGAGTAAGATTAAGTATAACAAGCGCTCAGAAGATATGAGAACAATTTATTCTAAATTATATCAAAAAAATGTCTTACTTCTTTCTCTTTTCGGATATATATATATATATATATATATATATATATATATATATATATATATATATATATATATATATATATATATATACACACACACACGCACACACACAACTTCTATTACCTCTCAGAAGATCACAGAACTGCACTGTGGACAGGCCCAGTCACAGGGTCCCCCACTTTCTTTATGGCTTCAAACGTTGTGCCATCCACTAGTATCCCTGTCGTTGAATCAAGTCGTGTTATTGCATGTCTCATTAGAAAATGACATGACATGAGTTTAATTTAATTATAACGAGAAGTGTTAAAAACCTATATATTTTTTTAAAGCATTCTTTTAATCAAATTTTTTATAACGAGGTAAACCTTATTGAAAATATAAACTGCTCTGCTCTGTCTCCGTGTGACACAATTTTCATTATTCATATAACCAAACTCATCCAATAATAGTAGTACACTCGATCGGAACATAAATAACAAAAGGGTAATAGTAGGAATTCAGAATACTGTTAAGTTATAAGATGAATCTCACAAAATTAATAAAATAATAAGATATGAATCTCACTAAATAATTAATAAATATAATTTTTTTAATGGGTAGTAACAAGTAATTTTATTGTCAGCTTGTCAGAACAGAATAATAAAAACAAAAAAAGTACCATCAACTTTAGTTGAGTTGTTAGTCTTCAATCTTAATTACCCACGACTCTTCTCATCTTCCAAGTTCCAACTACCTGTGCAATGCATGCCGTCAATGCTCAGAATAAATCATAATCTGCTATTTTTGTATTACCCTCTCTCCTTAGTATTTTTGCAAAAGTAAAGTGTATTATAAGTCCCCTTAGTAGCATATTGATTCAATCTTGTCCAACATTATCAAGATACGCTAAATCAATCCCAGTGATATATTGATTAAATTTCTTTTTAAGAGTGGATATTGTTATCACAAGCTTTAGAACTTTACTACTGCTATTTTTTTTTTCGATCGCTAAACAAATATATTTATTAATAAAAGGGCACGAGAAATTCATACACCATAATTTCAGTGTGCGTACGCACACCATAAACATAAAATGATGAGTGTACGTTTTAATTATCAAGCAAATTATAATATAATAGTAAGTACGTAATATATTACCACTCAATGAGAAAAACCAAATTACTTACAATTGCTTTTATTTTTTAGGTGAACCTTATAATTGTTTCATCTAGATGATTAAAACGTAAACACAATCATATATATGTAACATCCCAAAATATATATTTTATAGGACTGAAAGTTCTTTATGATATAAACTATATATATTTATAACATTTTATATTTATTTAATTTTTTTATTATTACTTCGATGATTAATGTTATAAATATTTTAAATACATATATATAAATGATTAAATTAATTATACCCATAATATTATTTAAATTTTACAAATTTTAATATAAATAATTAAGATAATAAATAGTCAAACATTAAGAATTAAATTAATATTTAATTATATTTATATAATACTGAGTAACTTACGAATATCCAAATCGAACCAACATCCTATAACTTAATGGGTCACATCTAGCATTACTGAGTAATCAACATCAACTAGCTATGGGTCACATCAAAGTAATTAGGGGCTTTATAAGACGCGTCTGAATCAGAATCCCTTTGTATTGTTAGTGGTCTTGTGAGCACAACTTTTGTTTCTTTCTTCTCTTCCATCTGCATCATTACGTTTCACATTCTTATTTTCTAAACCGCGTATCCTAAAATCCAAAAAGAGTTGCACGAATATTGGTGTAAAGATGGTAATTAAATGGTAATAATAACCATAGATTAGTACAATATTTGCAATAATTGCAATTCTTTTGGTATATTTTAACAAATTACTATAATTATTGTTATCATTATTATGATACATATCATAGAAACAATCATTGTAGTTTATGGGACTTTGATTTTTTTTTTTTCATTCAAAGTAAAGAGTCGGACTCTAATTTCAGGATATTTAAAATAAATGCACTCACACTACTAGCTTAACCATCTGATCATAAGATTGATGTGATCATATAAATCATATATACCCCAAACACTAAGGCTAAGAGGTAAAGGCCATCAAAATATAAGCTGAAGTTTAGTCATATGATGCTAAGAAAATTCCCTAGTTATCCATCAATGGACTTAATTAAATATATATATATGTTTCTCACGTGTGTTAATAAAGTAAAAAAAATGTATATTTATGTTTCTCAAATTTGTATTCCTCGTTAGTAGTATTCGTATTGGAGACACAAAGATAAAGAAATAGAGTAATGATTAAACAGTATATAAGTAGTATATACGAAAAGTAACACACGTGTAGACGACATTTCTTATAAATAAACTATGATGTGACTTACCCAAACACAAAGTAATTGGATTTATTCATTTGAACTAAGCGAAATCAGACTGCACGAACAATGGTAAGTACCTACAAAAACATTTATGATGTTTAAGTCAATAAGAACTCCATGCAAAAGCTAAAAGTTATAAACACATATTTATCCTTTTCTTTAGATACCAAAGCGCATATCGATCTTACTGACATTAAATCACAAAAAAATATTATATTTATAAACATCACAACGCATAAACAGTGCATGATTACTATAAACAGTGCATGAACAAGACTAATTCCAAAGCCACACTTAGTCACCCACAACGTGGGTTTAAACACAATACCAAAGCCACACTTAGTCACCCACTCTTATTAGATTTCCATTTTAATCCGGTGGACTTTTCAACAGCACTTTGTCAAAACAAGACTAATTCCAAGGATCTAGCCTTAACCCAAGAGGAGTAACCTTCCATAAAAGAAGCAAAATCTAGGACCTCAAAATTCTTTGGCTATCTGACCTGAAATTTTTCATATTAACAATTTACAATATAGTCACGAGCAGAGAGGGACAGAGAGCATGAGCTGCTGTAGACAAGAAGGTAGAATTGAAAGCTAGCCAGAGGAAACACATTGGTTTGTCTTTTTTGGTAAACAAAATAAACAAGTTACCAACCACACTTGTATTTATTTGTGAACTAAATAAACCAGACTAAAACTATGACTTCCCTTTGAAGATGGAGCCACTTGGACAAAGCCACTCCCTTTCACAGTAGAACCACAAATGCTGCTAAGAGAAACCTTTCGCAAGACCAAAAGCTTCTGAAATTTCTGGTCTTTCTTCTTTGGAGAGTACCAAAAGCTTCCCAGAACTCTTTCCTTTAATCCATTCCTCTGTAGAGTTGGCAATGCAAGAACTCACACAAGCGACCAACTTTACAGTGAGTTTTATGATATGCTGCAGTCTGACCTTGGCAGAATAAAGATGCATGGTAACTACAACATGTCCATGTCAGCAATGGAAGATGATGCTGCATGTTCTAGAAGCTTCATGTGTTGTGCCAAGCAAAGTCCACAAAAGAGTATCCATGAGGAGAGAGCACAAGAGAAGAAGAACAAAGGGAGCTCACAGCTCAGTATAAAAGAGGACTTAAAGTCACAAAACATGATGAACAAGAAAGCTCATGTTTTAGAACAAAAGATGAAGGCAATGGATATGATGAATGCGGGTGATCTGGAGCATGTGCTTGTTAAGGGTGATTTTAATTACAAGGAGGCTCTAACCAAGTCCCTTATCTTCCTAGAGGCACAACGTTCAATGAGGCACAATGTACAAGGAAATACGGTGCTAATACAAGGAAGCTCCCTTCAAAATGGTGCCTTGAAGAGGAGACTCAGCAACAATATAAAGACAAAGAAAAGTGTTAAGATGATTACCAGTGACACTCCTGGGACTGAGATCGCGGCTGAAACTGCAACAACAATGAGATCGCGGTTGCAAGTAAAAGAGGCCTAAAAAATTCTTTCAAGTTATTAACCTAAAAGTTTACAATAACAAAATGAAACTAAACCCTAGTCCATGACATTATAGTACCTGGAAGCGAGGGAGAGTGAGTGAGCGGCGAGCGAGGGAGAGTGAGTGAGCGGCAACGAGGGAGAGTCAGTGAGTGTACGCTTCTTTTTTAAGGAATTACGCTTCTTTTTGGAAATCTTTTTTATAAAGAGGTGCTTTAAACATTGTGAAAATAATAGTTTTTGGTTTGTGAATTCTTGAAAGATCTTTTTTGTCAATAAAATACTTTTTTTTAAAATAAAAATTTAAAGTGAGTCAAATATGTTATATACCACTAAAGAAAATCCAATATTTGAATTCGCCGCCATTACAAGACATGATGCTTATATATTAATTTAACCACTTGATGTTTTTTATTTGTCTTATTAAACCCTGATGGGCATTTTAGTGTTAACATGGGAATGAGATTCTTTCCATGAAATTTAACATGAGAGGATAAATTCAACCCATCTCTCATTCATCGTGATTATCAAACTCAACTTTATTATGCGGTTTCCGATAGAAATAAATTAAATGTTGTGAATGGCTATTATTGCATACAGTGAAAATGTCATCACTGCCAAGGATCTGACCTTGTTACATGTATATATACATCCATGAAAATTTTCCATATTGTACAGATAATGATTTAAAAACTCATTTAGGTCCATATTGTGAAGTTATCGTGTAATCCATGCATAACGTGCTCATGTAAATGCATATGTAAAAGTTCATGGATGTGCTTGTACATAATAAATAGTCATAATCCAAATCTGAAAATCTTGACAAAGACTAAACCATTATGGCAATATCTTATTTCAAAATTAACAAATTAATACATATTTCATCACTTTATTTTTATATATTTATATTCATTTATTTATTACTAAAAAGACTAAACCAATCACAGTTGCATGCACAAAATATTAAAACATTTATTATTCATATAAAAAAGTACATTCAACAAATATGCAACACGCAGTAAGAGGAATCCATTTACCGTTACAAAAATCAAGTTAGAAATTTTTAAAAACATCAAATATCATTTCACAAATAACTACTAGTACAAAATAAAATATCATTTCACAAGATTTCACAATTTACGCATTTCAATCAATTATGAACCATTTTTTTTGAATGATTATCTTTATTAGATCCTTTAACGATATATTTTTATCCATATAAAATTTGAATTTAAGGAATAGAAAAGAAATTATAAAAAAAGAATTAAAGAAAAGAAAAGTAAGAAAGAAAGAAAAAGGAAAAAAAAAAGATTAGGAGAAGCGTGAAGGCAGGTAGAAGAAGAGAGGTATTTTTTTAATTAATATAAAATAATTTAATATAATTATTTATTTATTTTTGCTTTCTTTTACGTTCATTCAAACAAGTAATATTAATATTTCCACTTATTTTTCTTTTTTTCTATTTTCCTAAACAACACTTTTTTCGACTATATTTATCTTTACTTTTTATTTGTTTTCTTTCATTCCTTTTAATTTTTTTCTCTTTATTAATCTAAACAATTGGTAAACCACATTTGCACAGTAAAATCTATGTTGTAAAAATTAAATTAGAATGTTCTTAATTTTCCTTTTCTTAAAAAAAATTGTCCTCACCAAAGTCATGAAATCCCTTGCAACCTCATTTTTTTTTGTTTAATTCCAATTTGAAGTCGTGAGTTTATCCATGATTTATTTCTTTCTTTTTCGCATTTTTCTTACCTTTTATTAGTAAATAAATATTTTATCCTTAATATTAAAATAATCATATTAAATAAATTAAATAAATTTTTATTTTAATAATACTTATTTCAAAAAAGAAAGAAATCCCTACATATTCTACGACCTCTATTTCAAACATATTAAAAAAAAAAGGAAAACTAAAAAGTCACCGGCCCAACGACTTCTAAAAAAATCAAATTTCATAATAAAGTCAAAGAAATTTGGACCAACAATGTTTTTTTTCATCTACAAGATCCAAATCCAAAATCTTACTTTAACTCACTACTATTTGGACCAACAATTTATCGATATACAACTTAATATTTGATTTATTTTTTTATAATCAAAGTTTTTAAATAAAAATTAAAAAAAAAATCAGGAATACATGGATACTTATGTTTTTTTTTTATATATCTAATCAATATCTCTTATTTATCTCTTCATATCTCAAATCTCATTACCTATAACATTTATACTTTTTTTTTTTTACTTTTCTTTCTCTCTCACTAGGTATTGTTAGCATATTAGGTATTTATCAATAATTTTTCTATTCTTTATGATATACTTCCTCATCTGTTCTTAAAAATATAAGATTATTTTTAAAAAAATCCTTAAATACAAGGCATAGTGCATTTTAATTATTAACAATTATTTTTTATATAATAAATTGTAAATTTTTTTCACTTTTAAATAATCATCATAATTAAAGTTTTTGACTCTATAAAGCTCAATATAATTTTAAAAATTTGGATCTTTTTGAGCAAATCATTATAATGTTGATTAATTTTCATGGGATATAATCACATTTTTTAAAATATGTATCTTTTTAACGGCATGTATTTAGTATTATGCAAGAATCATATCTTAAATTAATTTTTATAATTTTTTATAAATAACTTTGCTTAGTCAAATGATAAAAAATATGACGAAGTCTGGTCAAATTTTGTTGATTAAATAATAATAAGATTAAAATTACGAAATTCATTTTAAAAATGTAGTTTAATTTTTAAATGTTTACCTTTTGAATTTATAATTGTTTCTTAATTATAATATTTTTTTAATTAAAATATAATTAATAACACAATATATGATTTTTTAAAAAATATATAAATAATTAAAAAAAAAGTTTATATTAACATCGGTTTTTTAAAAACCGATGTTAACGTGTATGCATTAACATCGGTTTTTTAGAAAACCGATGTTAACATATCATACGTTAACATCGGTTTTTGAAAAACCGATGTTAACATCATTAGTTAACATCGGTTTTTATAAAACCGATGTTAACGTGTATGCATTAACATCGATTTTTTGGAAAACCGATGTTAACATATTATACGTTAACATCGGTTTTTGAAAAACCGATGTTAACGTGTATGCATTAACATCGGTTTTTTGGAAAACCGATGTTAAGAAGGATACTTTATTTACAAATATGCCACCGCGTTTAACTTAACATCGATTTTGTATAAAACCGATGTTAATAAGCCGATGTTAAAACTGCTTTTTGTAGTAGTGAGTCATTAACTGTTGAGACGGTAACAAAAATTAAGTACAAATATAATAATTTTTGTAGTTAATTACGGCCTTATTAATTTATTTTTCTAATTTGTGAATATAAATGTACTTTATCTCTAAACTACTACAACATTTTGTTATTCTAGAAGAGCAAAATGAAATCGAGAAAAGTTTTAAAATAATTATTTGCCGAGTTTAACCATTATTTGCAACGTATCCTTGAGTTAACTTTATTCAGAATTTTCATCACAACATAATCAATTTTTATATAGTAATTTGGATCAGCATTTACAAAATTAATTTTAAATGAAATTGGTTTTGCATATTTGATTTTGATTTTGGGTGATATAATTTATGTTTAGAGATATTTATTTTTAACACAAGTTAATAATAAAATTCAATATATATTTTTTTATCTAACATGTGATAGTCTCAATGTTTATCAAAACATCATTTTGTCAAACAAATAAAGTTGAAGGGAAAATCTAAAGATAATAAAGAAAAGTTTGAAGACTTTGACAAGCTAAATATTTGTTCAAATATTAAAATTAGAATTAAAAAAAAACAGAGACTGAAAATAATTAATCCGAAATGCTTTTTCTTTGTTTCTTCTTTCCTCATTGAGTATTAAAATATATTTAATTGAGTATTAAAATAACTTTTGACAAAAAAATTCATCACTATTTAAATATAATTCTTTTTCTTTGTTTCTTCCATCCTAAATAATTTTTTTATTAAATTTACTAACAAAAAATTCACATAATTAACAAATGAGGTTAAAAATAATAAAAAATGACAAATGTAATAAAAATAAATTACATGTGGATTATAATTAACTCTAAATTTAAAGACTTAAAATATCATTTTCGTGTGATGAAAATATTTTTATTTTTGTTCTGAAAAATTTGTTTAAAAATAATGAAAATATCATTTTTTTAAAATCCTACAAATATATGAGATAACTATAATTATTTAAATTAAACCACTGTAACATATATTTTCAATAAATCAAATTAATATATACAAATATTTTAATTTACTTTAAATTTAAAGATAATACGATAATATAAATATAGTAGGATTTCATAAAATTTTTAAACAAAATTCTCCATTTACCTTTTTAAGAAGAAAAAAACTAATTTTTTATTTTTATAATAATTAAATAAAAATATATTAATAAAAGATTTTAATTTTTTTATGATATAATTGTTTTTACCAACATTCTATAAAAATTCTATAAAAGTTAAACTCTATTATTAAAAACAGTTTTTTTATATTTTCAAATTAACTAATATCAAATAATTTATATAAATGTGTTTTATATTTAAATGATAATCATGAAATAATTAAATTAAAATTACAAAATTCATTTTAAAAATTTATTTTAATTTTTAAATGCTTATCTTTTGAATTTATTATTTTTTATTAATTATTTTATTTTTTAATTAAAATATAATTTATAACGCAATATATGATTTTTTAAAAATATATAAATAATTAAAAAAAAGTTTCCGATGTTAACATATCATACGTTAACATTGGTCTTTCAAAAACCGATGTTAACTAATGATGTTAACATCGGTTTTTGAAAAACCGATGTTAACGTGTATGCATTAACATTGGTTTTTAAGAAAACCGATGTTAACATATCATACTTTAATATCGGTTTTCTAAAAAACGATGTTAACATCATTAGTTAACATCGAATTTTGAAAAACCGATGTTAACGTGTATGCATTAACATCGGTTTTTTGGAAAATCGATGCTAAGAAGGATACTTTATTTACAAATATGTCACCACGTTAACTTAACATCAGTTTTGTCTAAAATCGATATTAATAAGCCGATGTTAAAACTGCTTTTTGTTGTAGTGCATGTTTACTTGTGTTGTTAGCCTCAATGTTACTTTTTACTCAAAGTGAAAATTCTGATACCAGGGGACAGATGTCGTACCGGATGTCACGACATCACGCTTCAGAACATGCAGATTATATGTGTCCGTATGAACAGATTAAACAAGTAAATAACACAAGAGAATTGTTAACCCAGTTCGGTGCAACCTCACCTACATCTGGGGGCTACCAAGCCAGGGAGGAAATCCACTCTCAATAGTGTTAGTTCAAGGTCTAACAGCCTCTGTTTACAACCTTCTCACCTAACCACTACCCGTGCGATCTCTACCTAAGAGCCACTCTTAGATATGAGAACCTCCGCTCACTCCCTCTCACTCACACTCCCGTGTTTACAATTAAGTCAAAGACACACCAGAGATCAACTCTGAACAAAAGAGATCAACTCTACACACTAGAGATCAACTCTACACACAAGAGATCAACTCTACACACTTAGGTCCAACACTTGATGTTAGGGTACCATCAAGGTGGCTCACAAAAGACTCAAGTCCCAAAACTCACAAAATAACTCTTCAATCCCGGACTTGGTACAGAACTCGTGCAGCCTCCATGATTATATAGCAATTTGCGTTTCTGGGCTGCAACGGCTTGTGCTGGAGGAGATCTATCTTCTTCTGAAAAAATCTGCAGTTAAAGAACTAAAAGATAACTTTTGATCTTTTAGTTTGAATCTTTAATCTTTAATCTTTAATCCCTGAACGAACTCTTCTACTTTGAAATTCGAACTTTAATTATCTTTTAATTCGTTCCAGAAGATAGATCATCTTATCTCTTGCTAACTGCACAATAATCTGTTAAAGATATAACAGATTTATATGTCCAGTATTATCGGGCCGGATGTCAGGACATCGTGTCCGACATCGTGGATCCTGCAGCTTCACTTCTGCACTTGACTTTTATCTTGCGTTGTACAGCAACTCCAGTATTCTCAGGCAGGATGTCAGGACATTGTATCCGACATCGTGGATCCTGCAACTTCAATTCTGCACTTGACTTTTATCTTGCATTGTACAGCAACTCCAGTATTCTCGGGCAGGATGTCAGGACATTGTATCCGACATCGTGGATCCTGCAACTTCATTTCTTCATTTGACATTTTATCTTGCCTTGTGCATTGTGCAGCCCGATCTTATTCCTTGACATATCGTTGGACATCATGTGCAGCAACTCCAGCTTTCCTTCATTGTCTAAGTGCTTATGTTTTAACAAAATCTTAGCCAATCTTTTAAAGCTCAGTAGAGCTAAACACTAACAATCTCCCCCTTTGGCAAATTTTGTCTAAAACATACTTAGACACTTCCTGAGCAGGTACGAGCAGTTATGCAAGTGGGATCAGCAACTTCCATTATCAGAGTAATCAAGCACAGCGGAAATTCTTCAAGTTGCAAATCTACAAGTCTTCTCCAGGATGTCAAGACATCTCTCGTGACATCAGCTTTCTGCTACTGCTCCCCCTGTCTCCATGCTTACTGCAGCATCTTCTATCAGCTACTAGTCTTTTCCAGGATGTCGAGACATCTCATGTGACATCCGCTATCTGCTCCCCCTGTCTTCATGCTCTTACTGCAGCATCTTCTATCAGCTTCTAGTAGCTTACATCATTCATCATCAGCAGCAGTTTCCCCCTCAAAATCATATTCATACAACTCCCCCTCAAGATCATGAATCATGCATACATCGTATCCTACTATCCTACTGCCATACATCATACATTCAACATAATCATGCATAATAGCAAGCATAATACTATTACTCCCCCTTTTTAGACATAAATTTGGCAAAAGTAGGATGCAAATATTACAGACCAATAGTAACCATTGTTCAAAGGGACATGCCCCTTTAGCTAATAACAGTGAAAGCAAAAAGAACATAAAGGTCTGATGATCATGGGGTGGCTTCAGAATCTTCATCTGATTCAGTATCCTCTGCTGCATCTTCCTCTTCCTCAGCAGCTTCTACCTCTTCCTCAGCTGCTTCATCTTCTTGCTCAGCTGCTTCTTCTTCTTCCTCAGCTGCTTCAACATCATCAATGCCACTTTCTGAGAGCCTTTTGATCAGTCGTTCTAGCTCCATCTTCTTCTCTGTGGTGGCTTTGATGGTTGCTTCCAGTACCTTGCATGTGTCCTTGAGTTCAGCAATCAGAGCATCCTTGGACACAGCACCTGAAGCAGCAGCTTTCCCTGATGTCGAGACAATGTCTGGGACATGTGTCCCCTCAAACAGTTTGTAATGCAGGGATAGAGGAGATTCTCTCTTCATTACAGAGTCAATGTTGTTTAAAATATTTGGATGTTGACTCAACATAATGCCACACAATACAGTAGGGAAGGCAATGGGTAATTTGACAGCAAAAGATTCTGCATGCTTAACAGTTTGATCAAAAATATAGTTTCCAAAATTAAATTTGGATTTGGTTCCAACAGCATACAGAAATTTACCCAAACCTGTGGCAACAGTGGAAGTATGATTGGTGGGTACCCAGTTTGCAGCACCAATCCTGTGTAGAATTGCATACTTCACACTTAGCTTCCCTGCTGAAAGCTTCCCTTTCTTTGGCCAATGCTGGACTCGTTTGGCAGTGATTTCCTTGGCAATTTGATGCTCAGAAACATCAATATCTATCACTCCATCAGTAGGTCTGCCCAGATATTTGTTGATCACAGCAGGGGAGAATCTAACACTCTTTCCTCTGACAAACACTCTTTGATAATCATCACTTTTTCTGTTTGATATGTCAGAGGGAATGTTGACAATGAATTCCCTGACTAGGCCTTCATAACAGTCTCCCAACTTGGTGACAGTCTTCAGCAGTCCAGCAGCCTTAATGAGTTCCATGGTCTCCTTGCAATCCAAGGCGTTTCTTCCCAGTTCTCTTTCTAAAGCAATCCTGCGTTGATATACAAATTTCCACCTTTCAACATTGCCAATGGAGTGGAATGAGATGTTGTCCAATGGTGCATCAGGAACATTTTCAGGCACCTTCTTTCCAGATTTCTTGGCCCTCTTAGATGTCGAGACATCTAGTTCGACATCCTCATCAGAATCGGATGAGGAAATTTCTTTCCTCTTCTTGGAGGGGATTGCAACTTTGCTCCTTCTGGATGTGGCAGGAGTGATTGGAGTACTCTTCTTCTGTGCCATAGTCTTGATTCGTCCAGACCTCTTAAGGGGGGTTTTTCCCTTTCTGTTTTGAAGTCTTTCCGCAATGCCAGGTGCCAACCTGTTGGCAATGGGTTCTTCATCAGATTCGACTTCTTCCAAGTCAATGAGGTTACCTGGAGCAGGTTCTGGTGCCCTTGGTGCAGGGGTCTCCTCTGAGGCTTGATCCTCTTCTTCTGTTGACTCCTCTTCACTGGGTGAAGGAAGTACTTCAGCATTTGGGCCAGAAGATGTTGGAACATCTTTCTCAACATCAGGCACAGAAACATTCGGGGTGGAAGATGTTGGGACATCTTCATCAGCATCAGGAACAGAAGCATCTTTCAGAATGCTACTCACAATACCGCGGATTTTCTTGTCCATCTCCGTGTCTACTTCCCTAGGACTTGTTGCAAGGCTAGGGTTTTCAGCAATCTTCACTCCCTGTTGTCTTCTGGGAACCAGTTTCTCAGGGACAGAAGCTTGACCAGGAATTATTTGGATGGGTTGGATGTTGAATTCAGGTTGTTCCTGGTGCGGGGATGATGGTACAGCGGGTGAACCAGAAGCGGAAGTTTCTTTTGGTGAGGAAGCCATGGAAAAACAGAGCGTTTGGAATGATTTCGTAAATCTCGGAAAACTATTGGGAAATGCTGGTGAAAACACGAATGCCAAGCAGATATAAATTTGAATGAAGAATGTAGAGGGGCGTGTGAAGCAACGGTCGAATTTGCTTTGTAGTGAACGTGCTATTAATGTTAAGTGATTCGTTTGGGCACGTTCAGATTGCAGTAGCTGCTATAATTCCTCTAGCAGACAAATGCCCAGCTTGCCCCTCAGTTTTTCAAACTGATTTGCATCCAAAGCCTTTGTGAAAATATCTGCTATTTGTTCCTCAGTGTCAACATGCTTCAGTGTGATCACTTTATCATCAACAAGATCTCTGATATAGTGATGTCTAATGTCAATGTGCTTGGTTCTGCTGTGTTGAACAGGATTTTTAGAAATATTGATAGCACTCATGTTGTCACAGTACAATGTCATGACATCTTGTTCGACATTGTACTCCTTCAGCATCTGCTTCATCCAAACTAGTTGTGAACAGCTGCTTCCTGCTGCAATATACTCGGCTTCTGCTGTAGATAGGGACACACAGTTCTGCTTCTTGCTGAACCATGAAATAAGGTTGTTTCCCAAATAGAAGCATCCACCAGAAGTGCTTTTTCTGTCATCTGCACTTCCAGCCCAATCAGCATCACAATACCCAACCAGCATTGAATCTGAACAATGACTGTACATAATCCCATAGTCACTGGTGCCATTTACATATTTCAGAATTCTCTTTACTTGAGTCAAGTGACTTATCTTAGGATTGGCTTGATATCTTGCACAAACACCTACTGCATAGGTGATGTCGGGTCTGCTAGCTGTTAAATATAGTAAGCTCCCTATCATGCTTCTGTACAGACTTTGATCAACACTGGTGCCAGCTTCATCTTTTGACAGCTTCAAGTGAGTAGGTGCAGGTGTTCTTTTATGGCTGGCATTCTCCATCCCAAACTTCTTGACAATGTTCTTTGCATACTTGCTTTGTGAGAGGAATATGGAGTCTTCCATCTGCTTCACTTGGAGTCCCAGAAAATAAGTCAGCTCTCCAACAAGACTCATCTCAAATTCAGATTGCATCTGTTGAACAAAATGTCGAAGCATCTCATTCGACATCCCTCCAAACACAATGTCATCAACATATATCTGTGCAATCATCAAGTTTTCAGCATCTTGTTTGACAAAGAGAGTCTTGTCAATTCCTTCCTTCCTATACCCTTGCTGAGTAAGGAACTCTGTCAGCCTTTCATACCAAGCTCTTGGAGCTTGCTTCAATCCATAGAGAGCCTTCTTGAGCCTGTATACATGATCTGGATGAGTTGGGTCTACAAATCCCCTTGGCTGCTCCACATAGACTTCTTCATTCAGGTATCCATTCAGAAAAGCGCTCTTCACATCCATCTGGTACAGCTTGAATTTGAGGATGCAAGCTACACCAAGTAACAATCTGATGGATTCAAGTCTAGCAACAGGGGCAAAAGTCTCATCAAAGTCTACACCTTCAATCTGAGTGTAGCCTTGAGCAACCAGTCTGGCCTTGTTTCTGGTTATAACACCTTCTTCATTGGTTTTGTTCTTGAAGATCCACTTGGTGCCAATCACATTAGTTCCCTCGGGTCTCGGAACTAGCTCCCAGACTTCATTCCTTTTGAATTGCTCCAATTCTTCTTGCATAGCATTGATCCAGAACTCATCAGTCAGTGCCTCTTTCACATTCTTGGGCTCAATTTTGGAGACAAAACACGAGTTGGAGACAATCTCAATCTCCCTTGATCTTGTAGTGACTCCTCTGTTTGGATCTCCTATAATCAGCTCCTTGGGGTGCATCTTCTGGATTCTAATGGAGGGTTTCTTGTCAGGTTGGTTGATGTCTGGTTCATCTGTAGCAGGATCAGAGTTTTCTGCATTTTCTGCACTTTTAGCTGCATCTGCTACATTGTCTCCCGATGTTCTGACATCTTCTTCGACATCCTTCTTTCTTGCTGGAGTTAGATCATCAACAACCACATTGATGGATTCCATCACAGTTCTGGTTCTGGAATTGAATACTCTATATGCTCTGCTGTTTGTAGAGTATCCCAGGAATATTCCTGCATCACTCTTGGGATCCATCTTTCTCCTTTGCTCTCTATCTGCCAAAATGTAACATGGACTTCCAAAGATGTGGAAGTGCTTGACAGTTGGCTTCCTCCCTTTCCAGATTTCATACAGAGTAGTTGGAGTCCCTCTTCTCAGTGTGACTCTGTTGTGGATGTAGCATGCTGTGTTCATGGCTTCAGCCCAGAGATTATAGGGAAGTTCTTTGGCATGAAGCATGACCCGAGCAGCCTCTTGCAAAGTCCTGTTTTTCCTTTCAACTATGCCATTCTGTTGTGGTGTAATGGCTGCAGAGAACTCATGAGTGATGCCTTCAGATGTGCAGAATTCAGTGAACCTGCTGTTTTCAAACTCTCTGCCATGGTCACTCCTGATTCTCTTGATGACACAGTCCTTTTCTCTTTGAAGTCTTAGACTCAACTCCTTGAATACTTCAAAGATTTCTGATTTCTCTCTGATAAAGTTGACCCAGGTAAATCTGGAGAAATCATCCACAACAACATAGGCATACCTCTTTCCTCCAAGGCTTTCAACCTGCATAGGCCCCATCAAATCCATGTGAAGTAGTTCCAGCACCCTGGAAGTGGTCTGATGTTGAAGCTTCTGGTGGGACATCTTGACTTGCTTTCCAATCTGACATTCACCACAGATTCTGCCTTCTTCTATTTTCAGATTGGGGATGCCTCTAACAGCATCTTTGTCAATGATTTTCTTCATGCCTCTTAAGTGCAGATGTCCAAATCTTTGATGCCATATTCTGACTTCATCTTCTTTGGAGGATAGACATGTGGAGGAGTAGCTGGTTTCTTGAGGTGTCCATAGGTAACAGTTGTCCTTTGATCTGCTGCCCTTCATTAGAACTTCACTCTTCTCATTTGTTACCAAGCATTCTGACTTTGTGAAGTTTACATTGAATCCTTCATCACACAGCTGACTGATGCTGATCAAGTTTGCAGTCAGTCCCTTCACCAGCAGTACTTTGTCCAGACTAGGAAGTCCATCATGAACTAGCTTTCCCATTCCAATGATCTTTCCTTTAGAGCCATCTCCAAATGTCACATAGCTAGTGGAGCAGGGCTCAATGTTCACCAGGAATTCTTTAACTCCTGTCATGTGTCTGGAACAGCCACTATCTAGGTACCAATCTTCCTTAGCTGATGCTCTAAGTGAAGTATGAACAACAAGACTGATAATCTTGTGTTTTGGAACCCACATCATCTTCTTTCTGCTGTTGCTACTTTGAGTTCCATGATGTGGATAGCCATGTAGATGATAACAAAAGGGCTTTATGTGACCATACTTGCCACAGTAGTGACACCTCCACTTCTTTCTTTTGCTCCTTTTCTGCTGCGTTCCATGATGTCGAGACTGATGTTGTGACATCGTGGCTCCAGTGCTGTTTTTGACAGGAACAAATTCTGTCATGGTTATTCTGCCAGCAGATTTATGATTAAGCCCAAGTCCTCTCTGGTCTCCAACATTCTTCCCAAGCTGTAGCACCTCATCAAGCATATCTGAGCCTTTATTCAACATCTTTATTGATTTGGTCATGTTTTCCAGTTTAGAGTTCAGAAAACCGACTTCTCCTTTGAGCTCAGAGATCTCCTCTTTATGTGCCTCCTTTTCAGCCTCCAGATCTGCAATGACCTTCTTCAGTTGTGCTTCTTGCTGAAGAATCTTCTCACTTTTGATGCATAGTTCTCTATAGGATGTAGCAAGCTCATCAAAAGTGATTTCACTGTCTGTATCACTTGAATCTTCAGCAGATTCAAATCTCCCAGTGAGTGCATTCACATCTCTGTCAGAGTCACTTTTTTGTTCACTCTCTGTATCAGATCGACATACAGAAAGTCCTTTCCTCTGCTTCTTGAGATGAGTGGGGCATTCAGCTATGATGTGTCCATAGCCTTCACACCCATGGCATTGAATTCCTTTGCTGTGACTGGGCTTTACATCTGACCTGTTCTGGTATTTACTGCCTTTCCTGATGTCGAAAGGGATGTCCTGGACATGTGGCTTCTGCCTCCTGTCCATTCTGTTCAGCACTTTGTTGAACTGCCTTCCAAGGAGCACAACTGCCTTAGTCAGACCTTCATCAGTATCCAGGTCATACTCATCTTCTTCTCCTTCATCATTGGACACGAACGCCACGTTCTTGCTCTTCTTTTCAGCCCCATCCGAGAGTCCTAGCTCAAAGGTTTGAAGGGAACCAATGAGTTCATCCACTCTCATGTTGCAAATGTCTTGGGCCTCCTCTATTGCAGTGACTTTCATGTCAAATCTCTTAGGCAAGGATCTGAGGATCTTTCTCACCAGCTTTTCATCTGTTATCTTCTCTCCCAAGGCAGTGCAAGCATTGGCAATTTCAAGAATGTTCATGTGGAAGTCATGAATACACTCTTCCTCCTTCATCTTCAGATTTTCGAATTTTGTAGCCAATAGTTGCAACCTGGACATCTTCACTTTGGAGGTTCCTTCATGAGTGGTTTTCAGGATCTCCCATGCATCTTTGGCCACTGTGCAAGTGTTGATCAGTCTGAAGATATTCTTGTCAACTCCATTGAATAGAGCATTCAAAGCTTTGGAGTTTCCAAGTGCCAATTCGTCTTCTTCTTTAGTCCAGTCTTCTTCTGGCTTCAATTCTTCAGTGGGCTTTCCTTCTGTGTCCAGCATCTTGGGATGTTCCCAGCCTTTGATGACAGCTTTCCAGGTTCTGCTATCCAGTGATTTGAGGAAGGCCACCATTCTTGCTTTCCAGTATTCATAGTTGGTTCCATCAAGAATTGGTGGTCTGTTCACTGGTCCTCCTTCTTTCTCCATGTTCATCAGAATTTATCTCCCTAGATCTCACTCAGTGATTTCGAGTGCCTGCTCTGATACCAATTGAAAATTCTGATACCAGGGGACAGATGTCGTACCGGATGTCACGACATCACGCTTCAGAACATGCAGATTATATGTGTCCGTATGAACAGATTAAACAAGTAAATAACACAAGAGAATTGTTAACCCAGTTCGGTGCAACCTCACCTACATCTGGGGGCTACCAAGCCAGGGAGGAAATCCATTCTCAATAGTGTTAGTTCAAGGTCTAACAGCCTCTGTTTACAACCTTCTCACCTAACCACTACCCGTGCGATCTCTACCTAAGAGCCACTCTTAGATATGAGAACCTCCGCTCACTCCCTCTCACTCACACTCCCGTGTTTACAATTAAGTCAAAGACACACCAGAGATCAACTCTGAACAAAAGAGATCAACTCTACACACTAGAGATCAACTCTACACATAAGAGATCAACTCTACACACTTAGGTCCAACACTTGATGTTAGGGTACCATCAAGGTGGCTCACAAAAGACTCAAGTCCCAAAACTCACAAAATAACTCTTCAATCCCGGACTTGGTACAGAACTCGTGCAGCCTCCATGATTATATAGCAATTTGCGTTTCTGGGCTGCAACGGCTTGTGCTGGAGGAGATCTATCTTCTTCTGAAAAAATCTGCAGTTAAAGAACTAAAAGATAACTTTTGATCTTTTAGTTTGAATCTTTAATCTTTAATCTTTAATCCCTGAACGAACTCTTCTACTTTGAAATTCGAACTTTAATTATCTTTTAATTCGTTCCAGAAGATAGATCATCTTATCTCTTGCTAACTGCACAATAATCTGTTAAAGATATAACAGATTTATATGTCCAGTATTATCGGGCCGGATGTCAGGACATCGTGTCCGACATCGTGGATCCTGCAGCTTCACTTCTGCACTTGACTTTTATCTTGCGTTGTACAGCAACTCCAGTATTCTCAGGCAGGATGTCAGGACATTGTATCCGACATCGTGGATCCTGCAACTTCAATTCTGCACTTGACTTTTATCTTGCATTGTACAGCAACTCCAGTATTCTCGGGCAGGATGTCAGGACATTGTATCCGACATCGTGGATCCTGCAACTTCAATTCTTCATTTGACATTTTATCTTGCCTTGTGCATTGTGCAGCCCGATCTTATTCCTTGACATATCGTTGGACATCATGTGCAACAACTCCAGCTTTCCTTCATTGTCTAAGTGCTTATGTTTTAACAAAATCTTAGCCAATCTTTTAAAGCTCAGTAGAGCTAAACACTAACAATCTCCCCCTTTGGCAAATTTTGTCTAAAACATACTTAGACACTTCCTGAGCAGGTACGAGCAGTTATGCAAGTGGGATCAGCAACTTCCATTATCAGAGTAATCAAGCACAGCGGAAATTCTTCAAGTTGCAAATCTACAAGTCTTCTCCAGGATGTCAAGACATCTCTTGTGACATCAGCTTTCTGCTACTGCTCCCCCTGTCTCCATGCTTACTGCAGCATCTTCTATCAGCTACTAGTCTTTTCCAGGATGTCGAGACATCTCATGTGACATCCGCTATCTGCTCCCCCTGTCTTCATGCTCTTACTGCAGCATCTTCTATCAGCTTCTAGTAGCTTACATCATTCATCATCAGCAGCAGTTTCCCCCTCAAAATCATATTCATACAACTCCCCCTCAAGATCATGAATCATGCATACATCGTATCCTACTATCCTACTGCCATACATCATACATTCAACATAATCATGCATAATAGCAAGCATAATACTATTACTCCCCCTTTTTAGACATAAATTTGGCAAAAGTAGGATGCAAATATTACAGACCAATAGTAACCATTGTTCAAAGGGACATGCCCCTTTAGCTAATAACAGTGAAAGCAAAAAGAACATAAAGGTCTGATGATCATGGGGTGGCTTCAGAATCTTCATCTGATTCAGTATCCTCTGCTGCATCTTCCTCTTCCTCAGCAGCTTCTACCTCTTCCTCAGCTGCTTCATCTTCTTGCTCAGCTGCTTCTTCTTCTTCCTCAGCTGCTTCAACATCATCAATGCCACTTTCTGAGAGCCTTTTGATCAGTCGTTCCAGCTCCATCTTCTTCTCTGTGGTGGCTTTGATGGTTGCTTCCAGTACCTTGCATGTGTCCTTGAGTTCAGCAATCAGAGCATCCTTGGACACAGCACCTGAAGCAGCAGCTTTCCCTGATGTCGAGACAATGTCTGGGACATGTGTCCCCTCAAACAGTTTGTAATGCAGGGATAGAGGAGATTCTCTCTTCATTACAGAGTCAATGTTGTTTAAAATATTTGGATGTTGACTCAACATAATGCCACACAATACAGTAGGGAAGGCAATGGGTAATTTGACAGCAAAAGATTCTGCATGCTTAACAGTTTGATCAAAAATATAGTTTCCAAAATTAAATTTGGATTTGGTTCCAACAGCATACAAAAATTTACCCAAACCTGTGGCAACAGTGGAAGTATGATTGGTGGGTACCCAGTTTGCAGCACCAATCCTGTGTAGAATTGCATACTTCACACTTAGCTTCCCTGCTGAAAGCTTCCCTTTCTTTGGCCAATGCTGGACTCGTTTGGCAGTGATTTCCTTGGCAATTTGATGCTCAGAAACATCAATATCTATCACTCCATCAGTAGGTCTGCCCAGATATTTGTTGATCACAGCAGGGGAGAATCTAACACTCTTTCCTCTGACAAACACTCTTTGATAATCATCACTTTTTCTGTTTGATATGTCAGAGGGAATGTTGACAATGAATTCCCTGACTAGGCCTTCATAACAGTCTCCCAACTTGGTGACAGTCTTCAGCAGTCCAGCAGCCTTAATGAGTTCCATGGTCTCCTTGCAATCCAAGGCGTTTCTTCCCAGTTCTCTTTCTAAAGCAATCCTGCGTTGATATACAAATTTCCACCTTTCAACATTGCCAATGGAGTGGAATGAGATGTTGTCCAATGGTGCATCAGGAACATTTTCAGGCACCTTCTTTCCAGATTTCTTGGCCCTCTTAGATGTCGAGACATCTAGTTCGACATCCTCATCAGAATCGGATGAGGAAATTTCTTTCCTCTTCTTGGAGGGGATTGCAACTTTGCTCCTTCTGGATGTGGCAGGAGTGATTGGAGTACTCTTCTTCTGTGCCATAGTCTTGATTCGTCCAGACCTCTTAAGGGGGGTTTTTCCCTTTCTGTTTTGAAGTCTTTCCGCAATGCCAGGTGCCAACCTGTTGGCAATGGGTTCTTCATCAGATTCGACTTCTTCCAAGTCAATGAGGTTACCTGGAGCAGGTTCTGGTGCCCTTGGTGCAGGGGTCTCCTCTGAGGCTTGATCCTCTTCTTCTGTTGACTCCTCTTCACTGGGTGAAGGAAGTACTTCAGCATTTGGGCCAGAAGATGTTGGAACATCTTTCTCAACATCAGGCACAGAAACATTCGGGGTGGAAGATGTTGGGACATCTTCATCAGCATCAGGAACAGAAGCATCTTTCAGAATGCTACTCACAATACCGCGGATTTTCTTGTCCATCTCCGTGTCTACTTCCCTAGGACTTGTTGCAAGGCTAGGGTTTTCAGCAATCTTCACTCCCTGTTGTCTTCTGGGAACCAGTTTCTCAGGGACAGAAGCTTGACCAGGAATTATTTGGATGGGTTGGATGTTGAATTCAGGTTGTTCCTGGTGCGGGGATGATGGTACAGCGGGTGAACCAGAAGCGGAAGTTTCTTTTGGTGAGGAAGCCATGGAAAAACAGAGCGTTTGGAATGATTTCGTAAATCTCGGAAAACTATTGGGAAATGCTGGTGAAAACACGAATGCCAAGCAGATATAAATTTGAATGAAGAATGTAGAGGGGCGTGTGAAGCAACGGTCGAATTTGCTTTGTAGTGAACGTGCTATTAATGTTAAGTGATTCGTTTGGGCACGTTCAGATTGCAGTAGCTGCTATAATTCCTCTAGCAGACAAATGCCCAGCTTGCCCCTCAGTTTTTCAAACTGATTTGCATCCAAAGCCTTTGTGAAAATATCTGCTATTTGTTCCTCAGTGTCAACATGCTTCAGTGTGATCACTTTATCATCAACAAGATCTCTGATATAGTGATGTCTAATGTCAATGTGCTTGGTTCTGCTGTGTTGAACAGGATTTTTAGAAATATTGATAGCACTCATGTTGTCACAGTACAATGTCATGACATCTTGTTCGACATTGTACTCCTTCAGCATCTGCTTCATCCAAACTAGTTGTGAACAGCTGCTTCCTGCTGCAATATACTCGGCTTCTGCTGTAGATAGGGACACACAGTTCTGCTTCTTGCTGAACCATGAAATAAGGTTGTTTCCCAAATAGAAGCATCCACCAGAAGTGCTTTTTCTGTCATCTGCACTTCCAGCCCAATCAGCATCACAATACCCAACCAGCATTGAATCTGAACAATGACTGTACATAATCCCATAGTCACTAGTGCCATTTACATATTTCAGAATTCTCTTTACTTGAGTCAAGTGACTTATCTTAGGATTGGCTTGATATCTTGCACAAACACCTACTGCATAGGTGATGTCGGGTCTGCTAGCTGTTAAATATAGTAAGCTCCCTATCATGCTTCTGTACAGACTTTGATCAACACTGGTGCCAGCTTCATCTTTTGACAGCTTCAAGTGAGTAGGTGCAGGTGTTCTTTTATGGCTGGCATTCTCCATCCCAAACTTCTTGACAATGTTCTTTGCATACTTGCTTTGTGAGAGGAATATGGAGTCTTCCATCTGCTTCACTTGGAGTCCCAGAAAATAAGTCAGCTCTCCAACAAGACTCATCTCAAATTCAGATTGCATCTGTTGAACAAAATGTCGAAGCATCTCATTCGACATCCCTCCAAACACAATGTCATCAACATATATCTGTGCAATCATCAAGTTTTCAGCATCTTGTTTGACAAAGAGAGTCTTGTCAATTCCTTCCTTCCTATACCCTTGCTGAGTAAGGAACTCTGTCAGCCTTTCATACCAAGCTCTTGGAGCTTGCTTCAATCCATAGAGAGCCTTCTTGAGCCTGTATACATGATCTGGATGAGTTGGGTCTACAAATCCCCTTGGCTGCTCCACATAGACTTCTTCATTCAGGTATCCATTCAGAAAAGCGCTCTTCACATCCATCTGGTACAGCTTGAATTTGAGGATGCAAGCTACACCAAGTAACAATCTGATGGATTCAAGTCTAGCAACAGGGGCAAAAGTCTCATCAAAGTCTACACCTTCAATCTGAGTGTAGCCTTGAGCAACCAGTCTGGCCTTGTTTCTGGTTATAACACCTTCTTCATTGGTTTTGTTCTTGAAGATCCACTTGGTGCCAATCACATTAGTTCCCTCGGGTCTCGGAACTAGCTCCCAGACTTCATTCCTTTTGAATTGCTCCAATTCTTCTTGCATAGCATTGATCCAGAACTCATCAGTCAGTGCCTCTTTCACATTCTTGGGCTCAATTTTGGAGACAAAACACGAGTTGGAGACAATCTCAATCTCCCTTGATCTTGTAGTGACTCCTCTGTTTGGATCTCCTATAATCAGCTCCTTGGGGTGCATCTTCTGGATTCTAATGGAGGGTTTCTTGTCAGGTTGGTTGATGTCTGGTTCATCTGTAGCAGGATCAGAGTTTTCTGCATTTTCTGCACTTTTAGCTGCATCTGCTACATTGTCTCCCGATGTTCTGACATCTTCTTCGACATCCTTCTTTCTTGCTGGAGTTAGATCATCAACAACCACATTGATGGATTCCATCACAGTTCTGGTTCTGGAATTGAATACTCTATATGCTCTGCTGTTTGTAGAGTATCCCAGGAATATTCCTGCATCACTCTTGGGATCCATCTTTCTCCTTTGCTCTCTATCTGCCAAAATGTAACATGGACTTCCAAAGATGTGGAAGTGCTTGACAGTTGGCTTCCTCCCTTTCCAGATTTCATACAGAGTAGTTGGAGTCCCTCTTCTCAGTGTGACTCTGTTGTGGATGTAGCATGCTGTGTTCATGGCTTCAGCCCAGAGATTATAGGGAAGTTCTTTGGCATGAAGCATGACCCGAGCAGCCTCTTGCAAAGTCCTGTTTTTCCTTTCAACTATGCCATTCTGTTGTGGTGTAATGGCTGCAGAGAACTCATGAGTGATGCCTTCAGATGTGCAGAATTCAGTGAACCTGCTGTTTTCAAACTCTCTGCCATGGTCACTCCTGATTCTCTTGATGACACAGTCCTTTTCTCTTTGAAGTCTTAGACTCAACTCCTTGAATACTTCAAAGATTTCTGATTTCTCTCTGATAAAGTTGACCCAGGTAAATCTGGAGAAATCATCCACAACAACATAGGCATACCTCTTTCCTCCAAGGCTTTCAACCTGCATAGGCCCCATCAAATCCATGTGAAGTAGTTCCAGCACCCTGGAAGTGGTCTGATGTTGAAGCTTCTGGTGGGACATCTTGACTTGCTTTCCAATCTGACATTCACCACAGATTCTGCCTTCTTCTATTTTCAGATTGGGGATGCCTCTAACAGCATCTTTGTCAATGATTTTCTTCATGCCTCTTAAGTGCAGATGTCCAAATCTTTGATGCCATATTCTGACTTCATCTTCTTTGGAGGATAGACATGTGGAGGAGTAGCTGGTTTCTTGAGGTGTCCATAGGTAACAGTTGTCCTTTGATCTGCTGCCCTTCATTAGAACTTCACTCTTCTCATTTGTTACCAAGCATTCTGACTTTGTGAAGTTTACATTGAATCCTTCATCACACAGCTGACTGATGCTGATCAAGTTTGCAGTCAGTCCCTTCACCAGCAGTACTTTGTCCAGACTAGGAAGTCCATCATGAACTAGCTTTCCCATTCCAATGATCTTTCCTTTAGAGCCATCTCCAAATGTCACATAGCTAGTGGAGCAGGGCTCAATGTTCACCAGGAATTCTTTAACTCCTGTCATGTGTCTGGAACAGCCACTATCTAGGTACCAATCTTCCTTAGCTGATGCTCTAAGTGAAGTATGAACAACAAGACTGATAATCTTGTGTTTTGGAACCCACATCATCTTCTTTCTGCTGTTGCTACTTTGAGTTCCATGATGTGGATAGCCATGTAGATGATAACAAAAGGGCTTTATGTGACCATACTTGCCACAGTAGTGACACCTCCACTTCTTTCTTTTGCTCCTTTTCTGCTGCGTTCCATGATGTCGAGACTGATGTTGTGACATCGTGGCTCCAGTGCTGTTTTTGACAGGAACAAATTCTGTCATGGTTATTCTGCCAGCAGATTTATGATTAAGCCCAAGTCCTCTCTGGTCTCCAACATTCTTCCCAAGCTGTAGCACCTCATCAAGCATATCTGAGCCTTTATTCAACATCTTTATTGATTTGGTCATGTTTTCCAGTTTAGAGTTCAGAAAACCGACTTCTCCTTTGAGCTCAGAGATCTCCTCTTTATGTGCCTCCTTTTCAGCCTCCAGATCTGCAATGACCTTCTTCAGTTGTGCTTCTTGCTGAAGAATCTTCTCACTTTTGATGCATAGTTCTCTATAGGATGTAGCAAGCTCATCAAAAGTGATTTCACTGTCTGTATCACTTGAATCTTCAGCAGATTCAAATCTCCCAGTGAGTGCATTCACATCTCTGTCAGAGTCACTTTTTTGTTCACTCTCTGTATCAGATCGACATACAGAAAGTCCTTTCCTCTGCTTCTTGAGATGAGTGGGGCATTCAGCTATGATGTGTCCATAGCCTTCACACCCATGGCATTGAATTCCTTTGCTGTGACTGGGCTTTACATCTGACCTGTTCTGGTATTTACTGCCTTTCCTGATGTCGAAAGGGATGTCCTGGACATGTGGCTTCTGCCTCCTGTCCATTCTGTTCAGCACTTTGTTGAACTGCCTTCCAAGGAGCACAACTGCCTTAGTCAGACCTTCATCAGTATCCAGGTCATACTCATCTTCTTCTCCTTCATCATTGGACACGAACGCCACGTTCTTGCTCTTCTTTTCAGCCCCATCCGAGAGTCCTAGCTCAAAGGTTTGAAGGGAACCAATGAGTTCATCCACTCTCATGTTGCAAATGTCTTGGGCCTCCTCTATTGCAGTGACTTTCATGTCAAATCTCTTAGGCAAGGATCTGAGGATCTTTCTCACCAGCTTTTCATCTGTTATCTTCTCTCCCAAGGCAGTGCAAGCATTGGCAATTTCAAGAATGTTCATGTGGAAGTCATGAATACACTCTTCCTCCTTCATCTTCAGATTTTCGAATTTTGTAGCCAATAGTTGCAACCTGGACATCTTCACTTTGGAGGTTCCTTCATGAGTGGTTTTCAGGATCTCCCATGCATCTTTGGCCACTGTGCAAGTGTTGATCAGTCTGAAGATATTCTTGTCAACTCCATTGAATAGAGCATTCAAAGCTTTGGAGTTTCCAAGTGCCAATTCGTCTTCTTCTTTAGTCCAGTCTTCTTCTGGCTTCAATTCTTCAGTGGGCTTTCCTTCTGTGTCCAGCATCTTGGGATGTTCCCAGCCTTTGATGACAGCTTTCCAGGTTCTGCTATCCAGTGATTTGAGGAAGGCCACCATTCTTGCTTTCCAGTATTCATAGTTGGTTCCATCAAGAATTGGTGGTCTGTTCACTGGTCCTCCTTCTTTCTCCATGTTCATCAGAATTTATCTCCCTAGATCTCACTCAGTGATTTCGAGTGCCTGCTCTGATACCAATTGAAAATTCTGATACCAGGGGACAGATGTCGTACCGGATGTCACGACATCACGCTTCAGAACATGCAGATTATATGTGTCCGCATGAACAGATTAAACAAGTAAATAACACAAGAGAATTGTTAACCCAGTTCGGTGCAACCTCACCTACATCTGGGGGCTACCAAGCCAGGGAGGAAATCCACTCTCAATAGTGTTAGTTCAAGGTCTAACAGCCTCTGTTTACAACCTTCTCACCTAACCACTACCCGTGCGATCTCTACCTAAGAGCCACTCTTAGATATGAGAACCTCCGCTCACTCCCTCTCACTCACACTCCCGTGTTTACAATTAAGTCAAAGACACACCAGAGATCAACTCTGAACAAAAGAGATCAACTCTACACACTTGAGATCAACTCTACACACAAGAGATCAACTCTACACACTTAGGTCCAACACTTGATGTTAGGGTACCATCAAGGTGGCTCACAAAAGACTCAAGTCCCAAAACTCACAAAATAACTCTTCAATCCCGGACTTGGTACAGAACTCGTGCAGCCTCCATGATTATATAGCAATTTGCGTTTCTGGGCTGCAACGGCTTGTGCTGGAGGAGATCTATCTTCTTCTGAAAAAATCTGCAGTTAAAGAACTAAAAGATAACTTTTGATCTTTTAGTTTGAATCTTTAATCTTTAATCTTTAATCCCTGAACGAACTCTTCTACTTTGAAATTCGAACTTTAATTATCTTTTAATTCGTTCCAGAAGATAGATCATCTTATCTCTTGCTAACTGCACAATAATCTGTTAAAGATATAACAGATTTATATGTCCAGTATTATCGGGCCGGATGTCAGGACATCGTGTCCGACATCGTGGATCCTGCAGCTTCACTTCTGCACTTGACTTTTATCTTGCGTTGTACAGCAACTCCAGTATTCTCAGGCAGGATGTCAGGACATTGTATCCGACATCGTGGATCCTGCAACTTCAATTCTGCACTTGACTTTTATCTTGCATTGTACAGCAACTCCAGTATTCTCGGGCAGGATGTCAGGACATTGTATCCGACATCGTGGATCCTGCAACTTCAATTCTTCATTTGACATTTTATCTTGCCTTGTGCATTGTGCAGCCCGATCTTATTCCTTGACATATCGTTGGACATCATGTGCAGCAACTCCAGCTTTCCTTCATTGTCTAAGTGCTTATGTTTTAACAAAATCTTAGCCAATCTTTTAAAGCTCAGTAGAGCTAAACACTAACACAAAGCATAGTAGATATTCCTAAATAATAGTTTTTTACTCAAAGCATTTCTTCTATTAAAAGTTTAAATTCCTTTATTAATATTTTTATTTTATTGAAAAAATTATCAAAAGAATTTAATATTTTTCAAAAAAAAAATATATTAAATAATAATAAAGTATTTTAAATACTCCTTAACTAATTCTCAATCAAATTGACTATGGAGTACCATTTAGAGAAATTGATAGCAAAATCTTACTTGAAATATATTAGGGGTGAAAATGGAAGGGTTTGACCCAAAAACACCAAAAAAAAATCTGCTTGACCCAATCAATATTGGTTTGGTTTGGTCAAATTCGTGGACTTGGATAAAGTAATGCTTCCAAATTGTCTCTCTCCATAGTGAACTTGGATAAATTTTTTAGCAAGTAATAAACCTTTACTTCTAAAACTTTACATCCTTCACAAGGGAAAGTGACATTAGTGGTGTTAGTGCAATTGCAAGAATAGTTCTTTTCTTTTTTTTAAGTTTCATTTTTTGCTTTTTCTTTCGACGGCTCTTTTGAATTGCCACTTGTTTATCCACATGCAACCCTAGTTTTCCTTTTAGAAGATTATTTGCAATGACCACTTTTGTGCTTCTTGATGCATTTCATTGAAAGCATCTAGTACTTGATCATTGTTATCATCAACTTCCGAATCAGAAATGGTTACCTCACACTCAGCTTCATTGTTTGCCATCAAGCACAAAATTATTTGTTCCTCTTCACTATTTTAACTAGAAGTTGTTGATGCATTGTCATCCCTAGTGATATATGCCTTCTTCTTCTTTTTGAGTGAACCCTTATTCTTCTTCTATCCTTGTTGCTTATTTCGGTAAATGGGGCAGTTTGCCTTAATATGTCCTGCATGTCTTTTTGCACTTGAAACAAGTGAATCCATTGAAGGAAGATGGCGCAACCTTTATAATGCTACACCCTACAAAGTATGCAGCCATGCTTGCTGAAAAGATGAAGATTCATGGTGCTACTGGATGTCTTGTTAGCACAAGATGGTCTGGTGGAAGGTAATCATTTAGTAGTAATAATAATTTTAACTAGAAAGGAGTGCAAGCAATCTTTTCAAAAACATTTTCACATTGTTTTCAAAAACACCTTTTTCTATTGGGTCAAAATTCAGATAAGATCCACAAATTAAGAATGGAGAATGGGAATCACATTTTTAGTAGGTCCTAATTAGATGAATTTCAACCAATAGAAGATAAATTATTACTTAAAGAACATTGAAAAAGAGTTATTAATTCCTGCTGGGACCAAATCATTGAACAATTGAACAATTTTGAAACATTCACCTATGGAGAGAACAACCAAGTGACAAAGGAGATTCTTGTTGCTGGACCAATCATTGATGATGCTTAATTAGGAGATCAACCCCCCCCCCCCCCCCCCCCGCCCCCCACCTCGTTAATTTTTACTAATTCCTGTTTTGCATTCTTTGGTTCTTTGGATTTGAAAGAAAGATGATACCTAAGTTTCAAGATTGTCATCATGCATTGAATACACCTAAAACATGTATATCTTTAATCTACAATGTTTCTTCACAAGTTCATCAATTCTTGATGATGAAATGAGTGATTCTTTGATCAACTTCAATCTTCAGACTAACTGCATTACTATTCTTTTATGGAAAAATTGCAAATTTGGTCCCCCAGTTTATCTCCAATTTCGGATTTGGTCCTCCAGTAATTTAATTCACGAATTTGGTCCTCCTATTTGGTAAAATCGTGCAATGTTGGTCTCCCAGGCCACAATTGGACGTTGACCATTAACAAGTGATGTTGACTGTCACATGTCATGTTCTTATTGGATGATGACCACCACATGCCATGTTCTGATTGGATTTCAATTCCATGAAAAATGAAATGAATTGTTGTTTTCATTAGCCAATCAGAACATGACATGTGGCAATCATCATCCAATAAGAACGTGACACGTGGAAGTCAACATCACTTGTTAACGGTCAACATCCAATTGTGGTCTGCGAGACCAACATTGCACGATTTTACAAAATAGGAGGACCAAATTCGTGAATCAAATTACAGGGGGACCAAATCCAAAACTGGAGATAAACTGGGGGACCAAAAATGCAATTTTGCCTTCTTTTATATGACTATCTTGATTAATTTGATGCTACTAGACAAATTTCAAACAGAAGTAAGTTCTTAAGAAACTTAGAGAATAAGAATACTTCATTCACTTCATGTTTGCTAAATCACTAAGCATGAAACAAAAAAACTAAGACTATATCACACATGCCTAGTCTAAAACATCTAATATAAATTTATCATCTATTAAACATGTTAGACATGGAAAAACTATCACACCAAAACTAAAAACTAAGGGCATGAAGCTTTGATCTAGTAGAAGACATGTATCAAGAATGGGTTAGTGCAAACCTAGTTACCCGGTACCATTGGGGTTGCTTATATAACCTTCTTCTAGGTTAATGGACTTAGTTTCCTATTTTAAGCCCCACAATGGTGATAATCTTGGGTAATAGATATGATGTTGATATATATTTTCTTATATGATCCTTTAGGCGGTGAGGATAAACTTTCCCACTTTCCTATTTTACAATGACTAAATGTGCTGATGATTTTTGCAATAGATCTACTCAATCATACACCCTTCTAGACAATGTGTTAAGTATGAGTTAGCACATACGCCCCAAGCATCATAGTGTTCTGTATCGGCTTAAGTGTTTGCTTTCTAGACAGATAGATATCAATTACTATGGTTTTTTCTAGTCCAGGCAATTGTATGCTCCTGGACTTCTCTTTTAAAGCTATTTATTTCCCTTATCTTACTCGGTCATTTGTGGTCGATGCATATCTTTTCACGTGGTTTGGTTCGGGTGCAACATTTAATGTTGTAATGATTTAGAAACATTTAATGTTGTTGCATTTTTTGAGTGCAGCAAAATCATTATGCCCTTTCCGTATACTTCTCGGACTCGACACACAACCTAAAGGTTGAGTTGTGAGCTATGAGCTGTGTAATCACACAATTGTAAGACCCTTTAAGGGTGACAAGTTTTTGCATGACGAGTCTTGTGATGGGATCCACAGTGCGGACCCGACAAGTATAATCGCAAGCGCGATAAGATAAAATTATTTTGAAAACAATTGAAGAGTCGTGTGTATTGCATAGTTCATAAGTAAAGTGTATATGATTCATGAGATGTGATAACGAGTTAAATTGCGATTTTACTATTGTGACTAAGACCGAGTCTATGTGATAAATTGAGTATGTATTGACTTGTAATACATACGTGCATTGAGATGTTGTGTGCATTGAGTTATGAACAATGAATTATACAATCACACGACTATAAAATCCTTTAAGGGCGACGAGTTAATGCTAAGACCCTTTAAGGGTGACGAGTTAATGCGCGACGAGTATTATGATGGGAACCACTATGGGGACCCGACGAGTTTAATCACAAGCGCAATGAGATAAACCTATTTTGAGAACAATTGAGGAGTCATGTGTTTTGTGCAGTTCATAGGTAGAGTCTGTGTGTTAAAATGTTTTTTGGGTTGGACCTGAATCAAGAGGAAGAGGCCCTGACAGACTCTTCGGAGTGTAGGCCTTGGGGATATGGTGCCGAAGTTATTTCACTTGTTCACCCTATTGTTTCTCAAATAATGTAGAGGTATTAGATGTAAAAATTTGCATAAAACATAGATGGTGTGTGTAATTTACTCAAGAAATGGTTTTGAGAATGGACGAATGACACTACCAATGTAGTGTTGCCATCTTACACAATAGAGATTACAATTTCAAAAGATGTTCTAATAAAACTTATAATAATATATTCATTAAATATGGGTTTTTTAAAAATAGAATAGTAATGAAATTACCAAAAACATTTATCATATTAAATATATTAATTCAATAAATATTTTTTAAATAATTAATTAAACTACATTTTTTGTCCAACAAATTTATTATATTTAAATTATAAATAATCAAAGGATTAGCATAGCGTTGTAAGACTTTGTTGCATTTACATGAGTGAAAATGATATATTTAGTGGGAGAACATGTGTTTGATTCCTACCGTATGCAAAATTCCCTTAGGCTAGCAATAACCACGCGCTGTGAGCGAGATTAGTCTCTGACCCAATGCGTTAGGGGACACTCATGGTCTCCGACCCAAGTCCAAAAGAATATTAAAATTATAAATTATTTATTGTATTAAATGCATTAATTAATATTTTGATTTTAAAAGAAATTGTTATATTAAGATTTTTTTATTTGGGATAAAAAAATTTATTAAAAAAATTTATTATTTTTCAAAAACTATATTAAACAATTAATATATACTTTAAATATTTAATAACTAATACCTTTTAGAGCACTTGATAGAAAGATGTTACTTGATTAGTTAATATATAAGAATAATTTTATATTTAGTCTATATATAACTGAATTAAGACAGAGAAAGTGAGTTGAATATCACAATTTTCTTTTTCCTTTCTCTTTTCTATAGTGAGTTCTCTCTTCTTTTCTCTTTTTTTGTCATTTATCTCTTCTATTCTCAATTTGAAGTCCTAAATTGGTACTTCATTTGACTTTCAAGTTTCAAGTGTCTCTGTTTTTCATTGAAGATCTCCTTAATCCTCTCTTTCGCCACTCACAAATACTCACAAGCCATTTGAAGCTTTGTTGAAGCTTTGTAATCTCTCATTTTCATTTTCTGTATTTTTTTTTCATTTACAATTTTTCTTGTTCAAATTGTTGTTAATTATTTAATATTTGTTTGTTATGTTTGTTCAAATTTAGGTGAATTAACAACCCTAATTGATCTTTTTTTTTTTCAATTTTCCAAAACTTTAAAATGGACTCAATTTGACCTAAGTAGAATAAATGTCAAGTCTGAATTGAAGAAAAGCACCTAACTGAATTGAGTTTAGCTGATCGAGTCTATTTACTCGATTCAGTTCCATTTAGGTTAAACTCGAACAAAATTAACTTGTGTTCATCCCTACTTCTCAACTAGTTTTATGCAGTATGACCATCTAGCATCCTTGCATCCCTCTATCAAGGTCCTTCCTTTTATTAGAGGCTGATTCATGGGAAGTTGCTTACTGATGAGAATTTACAACTTAGGGGTTATGTTGTAGTTTCTAGGTGTGATCATTGTGGCACTCACTTTGAAATAACTCAACCTTTTTTTTTTCTTTTCATGCTCTTTTGTTGACGAGATTGGGCACTACTGCTTAGGTCAAATGTTTGATTGTAGCCTTGACACACCAACGTCTTTTTCTCTTCTATTGTTTAGTAAGAGAACATGCATTATGGAAACTCTACCACTCTCGATGTGGTGAGGTTCATTTGGGCTAGCCGAAATATTCATTCTCAATTTCAGCAAGGTCCTTTCGTCAAGCAAGAAATTTTGAACAAAAATTATTGCTGTAGTGGCACTCATTACTAGGACTCATTCATTAGGAACCATGAGAAACACTATGGCTGACTTTGAGTTCTCAAACAATTCCATGTGGAAGTTCATGTGAATAAGGCTTCAAAAACCAAAGTGGTTTGGTCACCACCTCTCTCGGGATGGATAAAGTGTAACTCTATGGAGTAGCTAGAGGATCGTATTGTCTTGTTGCGTCTTGTGGCATTTTTAGGGACTCTTGTGGGATTATGGTTGAATACTAAACTCTTGGTTGCTATGACTGCTACTGTAATGATGCACAATAAATGTTGGCATCGATGGTGGCTTGAATGTGACTAGCTTCGTGATCTATGTGTTTAATTTTCTAAAGGTAATACGTTGGAAGCTGAGAACCACATGGATCAATTGTTTAACCCTTATGAAATCCTTGCAGTTTATAGTCTCTCACATCAATAAGGATGGTATTATTTGTGTGGATGGTCTTGTAAATTATGGGTTTATAAAATTGGTTTCACTTAGTGGAATTCGGTTCCTGGATTTCTTAGGGAGATTTCTTCCCAAGAAAGATTGTATTTGCATGGTTATGGGTTTTTGCTATTTTTGTTTGTAGGTTTGATTTTGTCCCCTATGATTCTTTGCATTTTTTTCATTTTCCTAAGATAATTAGTTGGTATGTTGCATATGATCAGTGGAACTTTCGTGCAAACCTATAGGTTGGATTTCAATCTGATTGAGATGTTTAAGCATGTTCTTTTTGCTTAAAATATTTATGTTATACGAGAAAAAGATAAAAAAATCAGTTGATATTATATGTCATACAAATAGCATAGCCCAACAAAATTGTTAAGTGAATGACAACCTAGCTCGCCTGGGCGAGCTGAGCTCGCTTGGGCGAGCTGGGCGGCAAGCTCCTCCCCTATTTTCCTATAAATAGGGGGAGGAGTGAAGGAGAAAAATGTTCAGCCCTTCTGGTATTTCGGGATCACTTAAAATTATTGAGAAAAATTGTTTCCGTGAAGAAAATTCAAGCCGAGGTGCTTCCGTAACGTTTCCGTGGGTGATTTCGCGAAGATTTTCAACCGTTCTTCGACGTTCTTCGTTCATTCTTTGGTCTTCAACCGGTAAGTTCCCAAAATTGAACTTTTCAATTCATTCTATGTACCCTTAGTGGTCCTCATTTGTTTCACGTGCTTTTATTTTCATTTCATTTACTTTCCGTACCCCCCTTTTGACGTGCTTTGGTCATTTACTTAAGTCATTTTTTCCCCTAATAAAAAAATAAAATAAATTTCCACCGATCATTTGAATTGTAACATTCGTTAATTTCTGTTAATATGAAATCCAACCGTTCGGTCATGTCGTAACCACGTTGGAAACCAAAAAGAGGTAAAATATTAATATAATAATATAATAATCATAAAATATCTTTTAGTAAAATAAACCAAAAAAAACAATCAGTCGTTTCTCTTTGGGATTTCTCTTTCTTGATTGAATTGACTAATAACCAAAGTGAAACTAAGGCTAAAATCAATTCATAAACCAAACTTTTGTCATTGCCTAAAAAAGCCATTTTCAAAGGTCCAACGCCTTGAAATGGTCTTTTCCGCTTTTATTGGTTAAGTGTAGATTTCTAAAAAGCCTAAAATCAATATGTAACTTTGTTACCTCTTTCAAAAATAAAGAAATCATTAATGGTCCAATGCCTTAATGTTTTCTCACTTTTCAAAAGAATCGAAAGATTGTCTAATGGTCCAACGCCTTAAATGACCTTTCATTCAATCAAAAACATATCTTGCAAAAAAGGATAAAAAAATAACTTAACCAAAACACTTTGTTCACAAAAGAACTACGTAGGTCTGATCTTCTCATTACAATTGAGGAATACGTAGGAGCAAAGGGAAACACCCTTGTCAACCACAAAAAGATAAAAATATAAAAAGGCATAAAAAAGACATAAAGAACGTAAAAAGGGAAGATAACATAAATTGAAGTCATATTTGCACATTTGATTAAAGGTTGCCATCTCTTGTGACGGATGTGTGGGGTGCTAATACCTTCCCCGTGCGTAAATACAACTCCCGAACCTTTCACTTAAAGTTCGTAGATCACGTCTTTTCCGGTTTTTTTGACGTTTTCCTCAAATAAATGTTGGTGGCGACTCCGCGCGTATTCCTTTCTTGGAACACGCACCCGCGAGTCACGCATCGCCTTCCCGCTGAAGGGTAGGTTGCGACAGTTGGCGACTCCGCTGGGGAATATTTTTTCAGAGTTAGGCCATTTAATCTTGTGCAATGTTTTATCATGACATCCTTCTTTGTTGGTTTCCCTTTATTTTCCTTATGTTCTTGTGTATATAACTTTTTGATGCTTTTAGTGTGTTTTAAAAGGTATGCATGAGGTAAATATTTTCATTTGATGCACACAAACACCAACACTATTTGCACACACGGTGATTTGAAAAAGGGCCCTATACCCGGGTTCGTGGGAACATAAGGAGTGGAGGTGAATCTGTGATCATGCTAGGTCTCCGACTTGCTTGATTACAGTGAACCCTCATCTAGAGTTTTTCTCTTTGATAACATATTGTTGCTAGTAGTCCCTACTACTACAATATGTTCTTCAAAGGGGATGATACCTCTAGAGACCATCAAGAGAGATATGACCACCTTGGGGATTATCACTAAAAAACCTTTTTAGCTCTCTCCCATATAGGTCCCTTGAATAGGGGCACAAAGCGGACACGCTGCGTGCCATTTTTTCACACTGCCATGCATAAGTGTCATGTACCCTTTTGCTTATATTGTCATACTGTACACTCTCGTGTTGCGCCTTTCACATATGCATCACGCACAGATTCTGTTTTGATCCCCTCTCCTTGGTGAACCAACGGAGGGTCTGTGCCACCTTCTTAAATACAGAGACAATTTCCCGGGCTCCTATATTCATAAATTGCATCTGTGTCATATGCATTTCTTCATGCATTCATCCATTCCACCCATGATAGATGTCGGAGTTTCGATTCACACCGATTTTTGTTCACTTTAGTAAAACATGGGATCAAGTCAAATGCCTTCACTTAAAAAGAGGTTTTTATCAAGTCAAGGTCAAGAGCCTAGGGACCACCAGTCTAAAGGAGTTAGGGCAGTTAATGGGTCAGCTCCAGCGGCAAGCTTTTCGCAAAGCTTACGATAAAATATAGGACTTAGTCATGGTAGAAGTCTCCACAGAGGCCATTGCCTCCCTCGCCCAGTATTATGATCAGCCATTGAGGTGCTTCACCTTTGGGGACTTCCAGCTATCACCCATGGTAGAAGAATTTGAAGAGATCCTAGGATGCCCTCTAGGGGGAAGGAAACCATACCTCTTCTTAGGGCTCTATCCCTCATTAGCTAGAATTTCCAAGATAGTCCAAATCTCGGCACAGGAATTAGAAAGCAAGTCGAAAATGGGGTGGTTGGAATACCGAGAAAATATTTGGAGGCAAAAGCAAGAATCTTGGCAGGTAAAGGCGAATGGGCCCCGTTCATAGATATTCTCGCACTGTTGATTTTCAGAGGAGTCCTCTTTCCGAATGTGGATGGGTTGGTGGACCTGGCAGCGATCGACGCTTTTCTCGCCTATCATAACCACAAGGAAAGCCCGGTTGTCGCTATGCTAGCCGACCTATATGACACCTTCGATCGAAGATGGGAAAAGAGCAATACAAGGATTGTTTGCTGTACTCTAGCTCTTTATGTATGGTTAGTTTCACACCTTTTACGCCAAGAGGTGAGGCATGCTTGCCCGCTAGAAAGCCACCGTTCATGCACAGAGAAAGGAGGGGCAAATTGGGACCAACTCTTAGCAAGCAAAGAAGGAGCATCTGTCAACTGGTTCCCTCGATGGAAGGAAGGAAGAACCGGAGTTCTTATTTCATGCGGAGGATTTCCAAATGTTCCCTTGATAGGGACAAGGGGTTGCATCAGCTACAATCCCATTCTTGCTATAAGAAAACTTGGCTACCCTATGAGAGGGTCGCCACTAGAGGATGAGCTCGCGCCTGTCATTTCACGAGGCTTCAATAAGACCAACGTGGAGACACTTCAGAAGGTCCGCAAGGCATGGGAGGTGTTGCAAAAGAAGGACAAGGAACTCAGGGGCAGTAACAATGGGCCCATCGGTGGCTATCGTAAGTGGTTAAAAGCCCACGTGCAAGATTTGGATTGGCTTCCAAGTTTGAGAACCGCTAAAAGAGAGGAAGTTGAGGCACCGGAGGAAGACAAAGAAGTGCAGGCCCTTAGGGCGAAACTCGAGCAAGCCCAGACAGTTAAAGAAAGGTTCAAATCAGCAGCTCTGAAAATCTGAAAGGAGAATGCCGAACTAAGAGATATAAATATAGCTACCACCAAGGCCTTGGAACAAGAGACCAAGAGGGCTCGCAAGGAAGAGCATGTCCGTGACAAATGTCGTGGAGCTTTGTGGGGCAGCAACAGTGAGCTCAAGCTTCAAAGGGAAGAGAGAGACCAATCATGAGCACATAGCATGGTCTTGAAAGAGGAGTTAGCTGCCTGTTCATGGTCCAAAAGAAGCTTGTCTAAGCATTTATGCGAGACAGAGACCAACATGTTAGCTATTATCACCAAGTACCAAGAAGAATTAAATCTAGCCACGGCCCACGAGCACAAAGTGGCGGATGAGTATGCCCAAATGTACGTAGAGAAGGAGACTAGAGGAAGGGTGATCGACTCATTACATCAAGAGGCAACAATGTGGATGGACCAGTTTGCTCTTACCTTGAACGGGAGTCAAGAACTTCCCCGATTACTAGCCAAGGCAAAAGCAATGGCAGACACCTACTCTGCCCCCGAGGAGATCCACGGACTTCTCAGCTATTGTCAGCATATGATAGACTTAATGGCCCATATAATTAGAAACCGCTAGAAAGTTTGTATTGTCACTCAGATCTTGATTAGTTATAAACTTTCTAAATAAAATGAGTTTATCCCACGTTTTTACTCCAAAGATCAATGCGATCAAATCACTCCCGCATTTTATCTCTAGCATGCATTCATATCATGCATCACATAAGCATCTCTTCATGGCATCATAATGAACATATCGTTCCTACATTTGTCCGTTATCATATTCCAACATCACATTTTGCATGAGTCATTGCATCATCATGCATATGCGTTCAACATACTTTTTGTTCTACAAACTGCATACCTTTTGTTTTCATGTTCCCTCATGCGTGATCCTTGCATTTTCCTCTACAAAACAAAAACAAAAAGGGAAGCATGAAAATTCATGATGCATTGCATATGTTCGATACCATGAGCCAACCATGTTGGGATCATAAACTCGTTTCACTTAAAAAAAACAAAATGATTGAACATGGTACCTAATGCATGGTTAACTAGGAAATGATGTTTCTTCGGGCATCTCAATTTCATAATTACGGTTTCCATGCATAGCTTAAAGTATGCCCGAGTCATTCATCCCTATGAAAGTTTGTTGAAGTATTGGTGATCAGAATTGCCATTCCTTGGATTATAGGGTTGAACTAAGCTCATGCTTTTTCGAAAAAAGTTCATCAAGTCAAGTTGAAGTATGTAAGTAACCATTTTGCAAAAATTGGGGCAAAAGATGAATCAAGTTACATCACAGCTTCGTCTACTGCCAAACACATTTAGGACTATTGATGTCCTTGTTACTTCCATTTTCACCTTGACCAAGATGTCATGAACCATCTTGAAAAATCTAAATTGATTCAACCCCATGTCCTGCGTAAAAATTCGCAATACTTCAACTGTGTATCATTCACATACATCCATGCTTTTCATTGGTTGCATTGCTCATTGCATTCTTTCCTTGAAAAAAAAAATATAAAATAAAAACAAACTTAATCATTGTTATCAAAAAGAAAAGAACACGCTTTACTGTGCCCTTACCGAACCTATGCTAGAGCTTGAGTAACAGGTGAAGTAAAGGAGGCGCAAGAGCAAATGAAGGCCGGCATGGAGGCCATGAAAGAGCAAATGGCCACAATGATGGAGTCCATGATGAGCATGAAGAAGATAATGGAAGCCAATACGGTTGCAGTTGCCACTACTAGGGCTGTTGCTAAGGTGAACCCGATGCCCCCATCTGATCTCAATCAAATGAATCATCCAACCTCAAATATGGTGGGCAAAGATTTGGGAAGTACGGACTACCCCATGATGTGAAAATTCAAAATGAGCACGCCTTCCCGCCATATGGCTTGCCTCCCAACTATACACCACCCAATGGGGCATACACTTCCAATGAGAATGTCAATAACTCCACTCCGATACTCATTGAGAGCCAATAACCTCAATCTGATCAGGCACATGTCTCTCAAACCATGGGGGAGACACATGAAATTCCCTACCACAATCTGGCCGACTTCGAGCCTTGCCTCGGATATGCCACTGAAGGGAAAGCAATTGCTGGTATACCCCTGCAAAACACTTTGGAAGGCCCTCAGCATCACCCACAACCACACCCCTTGCATTCCACATTGGGTTAAAACCCTCATGCTATGGCAGAAATGGGAAAGTTGGATCATCTAGAGGAAAGGCTCAGGTCCATTGAAGGAGGCGAAGATTATGCCTTTGCTAGCCTAGAAGAGTTGTTCCTAGTACCCAAACATGGTTGTTCCCAAGTTCAAGGTGCCGGACTTTGCCAAGTACAAGGGGACTACTTGCCCTAAGAACCATCTAAAGATGTGTTGTCGAAAGATGGGGGGCATACGCAAAAGATGAGAAGCTGTTGATACATTTTTCCCAAGAAAGTCTTACTGGGACAACTGTCACCTGGTATACTAACTTAGGAACCTTCTTGAGTCCATTCTTGTAAGGACCTAATGGTTTCCTTCGTTAGGTAGTGTCAGTACAATTCTGATATGGCTCCGGATGGAATGGAACTACAGAACATGTGCAAAAAGTGGCACGAATCGTTTAAAGAATACGCACAGCGGTGGAGAGACCTGACAGCACAAGTGGCCCGTCCCATGGTCGAAAGGGAGATGATCACCATGATGGTAGACACCTTGCCATTGTTTTACTATGAGAAGTTGGTAGGTTACGTGCCGTCCAGCTTCGCGGACCTAGTATTCGCCGGGGAAAGAATCGAAGTAGGGTTGAAAAGAGGGAAGTTCGATTACGTTTCCTCTACAAGTACCAATGCTAAAAGAATCGGAGCAACTGGGGCAAAAAAGAAGGAGGGGGATGCCCATGCCGTCACTTCGGCGCCCGCATGGGTCAAACCCCCGTAGACATCTTATGGTACACATCAATACGAGCAACATCATCCGAGCTTCTCAGCTCGTGCCGGGAACTCCTCCAATTCAGCACCCGTATAGCCTAGGGCGCCCACCCCCATCCAGAGGGAGGCCCCCCAAGCTCCAGCTCCAACCATGACTTGCCCGGCCAACAATGCCCACTTTGGCGCTAGTTCCAACGCAATGAGGAACCATCCCCCGAGGCCAATTCCAAAATTCACCCCACTCCCAATGACATACGAGGACTTCTTGCCGTCCCTCATTGCCAACCAACTGGTTGTAATAACTCCTAGGAAGATCTTCCAACCCCCTTTCCCAAAGTGGTATGATCCTAACGCCACTTGCGCGTACCATGGGAAAACCCCAGGCCATTCCATCGAAAAATGCCGGGCCCTTAAATACAAGGTCCAGCATTTGATAGACGCCGGATGGCTAACATTTCAAGAGGATCAGCCCAACGTGAAAACCAACCAGCTCGCCAATCATGGAGGGGGAGTGGTTAATGCCATTGAGTCAGATAGGCCACGCAGGTCTAAGCCTTTAAGGGACGTAGCGATCCCTAGGAGGTTTATCTATGAGGCCCTACAAAAGGGGGGTGTAATTCCCCACGGTGGGCATGAAGAGGATTCTTGTCTGTTGCATCCTGGCGAGCTACATAATATGGAAACATGTTTGGCAGTGGAGGACCTTTTGCAACGGATGATAGATCAAGGTCGACTGGAAGTCGGCAATGAAGGAAGGGAAGAGAAGCATATATGTATGCAGTCCGCGGATGAGAGAAGTTTTGGAAGGCCTAAACCTTTGGTGATATATTTCACCAAGGGCGAAGCTTCACAAAAGCCCTGATACCCCTCGGTAGCTAAACTTGTCCCTTTCCCATACCAAAACAGCCACGCAGTCCCGTGGAGGTACACACCTCCGGACGAAAGGAAAGAAGAAGCCACCGACATCAGCTCGTTGTCGGCCAAGGTAACCAATATCACGGGACTGAGCGGTGTGACCCGCAATGGTCGCGTGTTTGCACCCACCGACCTACCAATCCAACCCACGGGCGTTAAGGGGAAGGAAAAGGTAGTGGAAGAACAAGATGATAAAACGCCTCTCACTCCGAATGAGGATATTCCGGTAAAAGGTCTTTCGGAGAAAAGGGATGGTTATGGTAAGAAGGAGGTGTCGCTAGAGGAAGCCAGCGAGTTTCTCCGCATTATTCAGCAGAGCGAGTTCAAGGTCATTGAACAGCTTAACAAAACCCCGGCCAGGGTCTCGCTTTTGGAATTACTCATGAGCTCCGAGCCTGATCGGGCTTTGCTAGTAAAGGTCTTAAACGAAGCTCATGTGGCCCAAGATATCTCTGTAGAAGGCTTCGGAGGGCTCGTCAATAATATCACCACCAACAATTATCTCACCTTCGCCGAAGATGAAATCCCCACCGAGGGGTGAGGGCACAACAAGGCTTTGCATGTATCGGTCAAGTGCATGGACCACGTCATGGCCAAAGTACTCATCGATAACGGTTATAGTTTAAACGTAATGCCCAAAAGCACTTTGGAGAAATTACCGTTTAATGCTTCTCACCTAAAGCCAAGTTCCATGGTGGTCCGTGCCTTCGACGGCACCCGCCGAGAGGTTAGGGGAGAGATCGACCTCCCTGTACAGATAAGCCCTCACACCTGTCAGGTTACCTTTCAAATAATGGATATTAATCCCCCATACAACTGCCTGTTGGGACACCCGTGGATCCACTTAGTGGGAGTTGTTCCCTCTACACTCCACCAAAAATTGAAATTTGTAGTAGAGGGGCATTTGGTTATCGTATCGGGCGAGGAAGACATCTTGGTGAGCTGCCCATCCTCTATGCCATATGTGGAGGCCGCGGAGGAGTCGTTGGAAACTGCTTTCTAGTCTTTTGAGGTGGTAAGCATTTCCTCTGTGGATTCCTTCTCTGGGCAACCTTGCCTGTCAGATACGACAGTAATGGTGGCCCGGGTAATGTTGGGGAATGGTTACGAGCCCGGAATGAGTTTAGGTAAGGACAACGGCGGTATAACTAGCCTGATAAGCGCCAGAGGAAACTGTGGGAAGTTTGGGTTAGGCTATAAACCCACACAAGAAGACATAAGGAGAAGCGATGCGGGAAGGTAAAGCGGAAGTCAAGGCTCGCGATTAAGACAAGAAGATGAAGGAAGCCCGCCCTGCCACATAAGTAGGAGCTTTATAAGCGCGGGTCTAGGGGATGAAGGCCAAGTCGTTACAATATGCGAAGATGATGCTCCGAATGGGTCGGATTTGGTACGACCATGCCCTCCTGGTTTTCGACTAGGAAATTGGCAAGTGGAGGAGCGCCCGGACATTTACGCGACAAGCATAATGCAAACCTTTTTATGGCTTTTAAAAGCTCTACAGTTGGGCCTAGGCTTTAGAGTTTCCTTTTGTTAAGGCTTTGTGTCTTTTGTTCCTGAATTTATAATACAAAGATCTTTCTTCATCTGTTCCTACGTCTCTACCCATTCTCATCCATTTGCATGTCTATTTCTTTACGTTTAAAATGCCAGATCCGACAACGAGTCCCTCGAAGGTACTAATACCTGGGACCCGCCCATCGATTTCGAGCAAGAAACGAATCAGACGGAGGATGAAGAGCATGAGGATGTGGGACTTCCCCTGGAGTTGGAAAGGATAGTCGCCCATGAGGACCAAGAAATGGGACCTCATCAAGAAGAGACATAACTAGTAGACTTAGGAACTGGCAGTGGAAAAAGGGAAGTAAAGATAGGCACTGGTATGTCCGCACCCATCCGTGAAGAACTGACAGCCCTGCTAAAAGACTACCAAGACATCTTTGCTTGGTCGTACAAAGATATGCCCGGTTTGAGTTCTGACATTGTACAACACCGATTACCCCTGAATCCCTAGTGTTCCCCGGTAAAACAAAAACTAAGGAGGATGAAGCCCGAGACATCCTTGAAAATAAAAGAAGAGGTAAAGAAACAATTTGACGCTAGGTTTTTGGCTGTCGCTCGGTACCCAGAATGGGTTGCCAACATCGTACCAGTCCCTAAGAAGGATGGGAAGGTGCGAATGTGTGTGGATTATCGGGACCTGAATCGGGCCAGTCCCAAAGACAACTTTCCTTTGCCGCATATCGATATCCTCGTGGATAATACGGCCAATTTCGCTTTGTTTTCCTTCATGGATGGGTTCTCCGGTTACAATCAGATAAAGATGGTGCCGTAGGATATGGAAAAGACTACCTTCGTCACCCTGTGGGGAATGTTTTGTTACAAGGTGATGTCCTTTGGACTCAAGAACGCCGGGGCAACTTATCAACGGGCTATGGTAGCTTTGTTCCACGATATGATGCACCAAGAGATCGAGGTCTACGTGGACGACATAATTGCCAAATCTAAGACCGAGGAGGAACACCTTGTCAACCTACGGAAGTTGTTCGAAAGGCTTAGGAGGTATCAATTGAGGTTAAACCCCGCTAAATGTACCTTCGGGGTCAAATCAGGGAAATTGCTAGGTTTCATCGTAAGCCAAAAAGGGATAGAGGTGGACCCCGAAAAGGTGAAGGCCATCCTTGAGATGCCGAAACCCTGTACCGAGAGGCAGGTCCGAGGTTTCCTAGGACGTTTGAATTATATTGTCAGGTTCATGTCACAGCTCACCGCTATTTGTGAGTCATTGTTCAAACTCTTACGCAAAAACCAAACCGTCCGCTGGAACGAGGATTGTCAAGAGGTGTTTGGAAGGATCAAACAGTGTCTCATGAACCCTCTTGTGCTTATGCCACCGGTACCCGGAAGGCCTCTCATTTTGTATATGACGATTTTGGACGAGTCGATGGGATGTATGCTGGGGCAACATGATGAGTCCTGGAAGAAAGAGCGCGCTGTCTACTACTTGAGTAAGAAGTTCACGGCCTGTGAAATGAATTACTCCCTACTCGAAAGAACGTGTTGTGCTTTAGTCTGGGCATCCCATCGTCTAAGACAATACATGCTGAGCCATACCACCTGGTTGATATCCAAAATGGACCCGATTAAGTACATCTTTGAAAAGCCAGCTCTCACGGGACAGATCGCCCGGTGGCAGGTCTTGCTACCCGAGTTTGATATAGTTTACGTCACCCAAAAGGCGATAAAAGGGAGCGCCTTAGCGGGTTATTTGGCTCAGCAGCCTCTTAACAACTATCAGCCCATGCATCTCGAATTCCTGGATGAGGACATGATGGCCTTGTTTGAGGAAAAACTAGACGAGGACCGGGACAAATGAACTGTATGGTTTGATGGAGCGTCAAACATTTTAGGCCATGGCATTGGAGCAGTATTGGTCTCTCCAGACAATCAATGTATACTTTTCACAGCCAGGCTTGGGTTTGACTGCACCAATAATATGGCTGAGTATGAAGCGTGTGCCCTGGCCGTCCAGGCGGCAATTGACTCTAATGTTAAACTGCTCAAAGCGTACGGGGACTCAGTACTGGTGATTCACCAGCTGAGAGGGGAATGGGAAACTAGAGACCCCATGCTGATAACCTACAAAGCCTATATCAAGGAGTTAGCTGATTCCTTTGATGAGATCTCCTTCCATCACGTTCCCCGGGAGGAAAATCAAATGGCGGATGTGCTTGCTACTCTGGCATCCATGTTCCAGCTAACACCACACGGGGACCTACCATACATTGAGTTCAGGTGTCGTGGCAGATCCGCGCATTGTTGTCGGGTGGAAGAAGAACGGGACGGTAAGCCTTGGTATTTCGATATCAAGCGGTTCGTTGAAAGCAAAGGATACCCACAGGGGGCTTCTGACAACGATGAAAGGACATTGAGGAGATTGGCGGCCGGTTTCTTCATGAGCGGGAGCATAATATATAAAAGAAACCATGACATGACCCTCCTGCGATGCGTGGATGCCAAAGAGGCAGACCACATGATCAAGGAGGTCCACGAGGGTTCGTTCGGAACGCACGCCAACGGGCATGCTATGGCCAGGAAAATCCTGAGAGCAGGTTATTACTGGCTCACCATGGAAAGTGATTGCTGCATCCATGTAAGGAAATCCCATAAATGTCAAGCGTTCACGGACAATGTCAATGCTCCACCACATCCTCTGAACGTCATGTCCCCTCCCTGGCCTTTTTCCCTAAGAGGGATAGATGTCATAGGGGTCATCGAACCCAAGGCTTCCTACACCAATGTCGCGAGGAGTGTAGTGGTCAGATTCATCAAGAGGGAGCTGATTTGTCGGTACGGACTCCCTAGGAAGATCATTACCGACAATGGTACCAATCTAAATAACAAGATGATGCAGGAAATGTGCACGGATTTCAAAATCTAGCATCACAATTCCACGCCCTACCGACCAAAGATGAATGGAGTCGTGGAAGCAGCCAACAAGAATATTAAGAAAATTATTCAGAAGATGACAGTATCATACAAAGATTGGCATGAGATGTTGCCTTTTGCTTTGCATGGATACCGAACTTCGGTACAAACTTCTACTGGGGCAACACCGTATTCCTTGGTTTATGGAACGGAAGTGGTACTCCCGTTTGAAGTAGAGATCCCTTCCCAGAGGATACTAGCAGAATCAGGTTTAGAAGAATCGGAGTGGGCTCAAACACGCTACGACCAACTCAACCTTATCGAAGGTAAGCACTTGACGGCCATGAGCCATGGGCGCCTGTATCAACAAAGAATGAAGAATGCATTCGACAAGAAGGTGTGCTTGCGCAAGTTCCATGAGGGGGACCTTGTGCTGAAAAAGATGTCCCACGCTGTTAAAGATAATCGAGGGAAGTGGGCCCCGAACTACGAAGGACCTTTCGTTGTGAAAAAGGCTTTTTCCGGAAGGGCCTTGGTGCTTACCAACATGGATGGTGAGGAGCTGCCTTTACCTGTGAATTCCGATGTTGTCAAGCGATACTATGCTTAGAATCTGGGGCAATTGAGGATATCGCTGGATGTTCTTTTATTTTTTGTGTATTCTTCTTGGTTTCCCCCAGGGATTCCCGTCTACTGGATATTTCTCGTCACAGTCTTTTAAAAGAAGAGAACATGAGTTTGAGGTTTCAGTCCTCACTTCGTGCTTTAAAACCATGTGTAGTTTATGGTAACCTGAGCCTTTTTCGCTCAATCCATGGGATGCCCCAAAGCGCTTAATTAAAACTGAACCTAAACCAGCTTTCACTAAAAATTTGTTGCGTTTGAAAACATTCATGCATACACATACACATGCATATTTTGTCATAACAGGGGCAGAATCAACTGGTCGTGGTCAGATGCCAGGATGAAGTTGGAGACCGAAACCCATCAAGGTAAAACGGTAATGCAGCCACGGTTTACCATGCAATGTTGTTTCCTACTTTCAGGTACTTAGGGATGGACGCAAGTAGAGGCTTAGGTCACGACCGATGGGTCGTCGTCCCTTGCCTAGCTCTGGACAAATGGAAAGCGCCGCTACAAGGTAGCCTAGTTGTGAAAACAAAGATGGATACCTCAAAGCCCTACACTGGGGCAATGAGGGGCATCGTGCATGAGCCTCAAGCGAACCTAGGGGCAGATCAAAAGTTCTCACCCGCCGATGTTTTTGAACAAAAAAAGGGGGGACAAACCCTGGGATTTCAATAGATTGATTAAATGGCTCCATCACCGTCACTCCAAAAAATGGTCGAGTGACTAAATCAAATAGAACATACACTCTGAGGGAGTTCCCGGAGAGATTTGCAAAAGATAGGATAAGGCTGCATGAATTATTACCTCTTTCAAAAGGACAGTCAATCTGTGTTTTCCAAAAAAAAATTTCAATCAAAATCATAAAATAAGGAAAGAATGTCATGAACATTGTACAAACTTTCCATTACATTTCATTGTTTCATATGAAGTCCGCATTTACCAAATTTCATGACAAAGGTTGTATGCATCTGCATCCCTAAAAATTATGTTAACTGCATAGATTTCCTACATCTAATGAATTTGGAATGACCGACCCTCTCAATGAGTCAATCTCATGTTTTCTCATAAGGGTGGATCCTTGGGTACTAGAACCTGTCGCCTTCAGAGGACTACATGTCCTCGCCTTCAGAGGGCCACATGCCCTCGCCTTCAGAGGACTACATGTCCTCACCTTTAGAGGACTACACATCCTCGCCTTCAAAGGGTCATGTACCTTCGCCTTTGTAGGGCTACACGCCCTCACCTTCAGAGGACTACACGTCCTCGCCTTCAGAGGACTACACGTCCTCGCCATCAGAGGACTACACGTCCCCACCTTCAGAGGGCTACACGCCTTCGCCTTCAGAGGACTACATGTCCCCCTTTTCAAAGGGCTACACGCCCTCACCTTTAGAGGACTACACGTCCTCGCCATCATAGGACTACACTCCCTCGCCTTCAAAAGGCAACACGTCCTGAACTTCAGAGGGTTGCACGCCCTCGCCTTTAGAGGGCTACACGTCCTCACTTTCAGTGGGCTCCATATCCACACCTTAAGATAATTTAAGGTCCTCTGCCCTTAAATGCTTAACCGAGACTCGCACTCCCGGTTAAGGGGCCAATAGTTTCCTTTTATCAGTTTCTGGGCCACCCCCTGATATTGGAGGGCGACCAACTGTGCAAGCACAACCAGAGAGGGAGGCTATCACGCAGCTACTATGCATACCGGGGCAAGATTTCACCCGTGCCGCTGCAAAGAGACAAGTGTGGATCATGCGCACCAACATGACCCCTCTTACACAGATATGGATGACGTTGCTACTTAGCAACGTTCTGCCCAGTGACCGCAATGCCGATCTCCCCCCGTGGATGTATTAGTTGGTCTGTGTCGTCCCGACATAGGTAAGTATGCATATGGTTCAACTTATTTCTTATACCATCCACTATTTGCAGGGATCATGCCCGCAAGACACCTAGTGGACCTGGAGAAGTCCAACAAGGTCTTGGGGTTTCCAGCTCTGATTACGGGCTTCTGTCAGTTCTACAGAGTGCCTGTTACCCCCGGCAAGGTCATCAGGTCCCCTACTAATCAAGCTTTCATCAAGAAGTACTGTGCCCCCAGGCAGGCGCAGGGCAAAACACCACAGCAGCCTGGGGATGGCTAGCAGCGGGCAACAAACGCACCGCCACCACCTCTAGAGTTCACCTCAGCTCATCCACAAAAAGGTTAGAGCATTGCCTACGACACATGGCCGACCAATAGGTGACCATAGTCCAAAGCCAAAGGTAAGCAAAAGTACTAGGTCCGTGACTGACATATCATCAGGCGTCTAGCTCAAGATGTTAAAGAAGCGCTACTAGGAGGCAACCTAGTACCTTTTGAATCTATGCTTGTTATTTGATCACTTTTTGTAGTAGGACATGCCTAGTTGCACATGATCCTAGGAATTTAAATAAAACAAGCACAAGCTCGGAAGGTAGTCATACCTCAAAGAGAAAAATAAGTTGCCTAGCTGAAAAACCAACATGCTTTTGAAAAGAGATGACTTCCAGCTTTTCTTTGAAAAAATTCACTGCTCATAACCAGTTTTTGAAAAAAAATGTGTACACATTTGAAGGGTAAATGCTGTGAAAAGTTTTTCGAACACCCAAGATAGACTCGGATGAATGCACAAATTGATAGAAGAACATATTTTGGAAATACCGGTTGACTAAAATAGAGAAAATGAATTATAAGCCTTAGCATCACATGACCAAAAATTTTTCGACACTTGAGTGTCCACATAGGTGCATGCATGATTAGTTTTGCATAAAATTTCCAAATCATCATTATTGCATTTTGTCATGGAAATAATGTGGGACATCCCCTTCTATACTGGGACCAAACCAAACCCTGACATATATCAAGTCCAGCCATGCTACAAGCCTTGAGCCAAAATCCCAATTTACCATAAATCTTGACCTAGGGTGAGAATGTCAATCCTTGCCCTCGGAAGAAAACAAAAAAAGGGAAGCAAAAAGAGAAAATTCCCAATGAAAGAGCGAGAGAAAGCAAAAAAAAAAAAAAGAAAGAAAATTCCTGATCAAGGATCGGAATAAAAACAGAAGAAATATGCAGAAAAGTCTTTGGATTAGACAATATCTGAACAATACAGAATTGTCACCAAGTAAAAGAAAGGAAACCACGACCTAAAGTGGTCCTCTCCCTTTGATTGCCAACCTAAATCCTGTGTGTTGGTGACTTGTTCACCTCACACTAAACAAAAACAGAAAAGGAAAAAGTCAAAAACACTAAAAGCCAAAGTTCCCTCCAAATAAACACCATTCCCAAGAAAAAGTCCTATTGATCCATGATCACGCATGTAATCTTTGATTTGATAGGAAATAATTTGCAAAATCAAGTCATGGCATATCTATGGTTCGGAATTAGGATGAAACACTAACCCGTGTGAGATTGATACACTTTGAGTGATTTTCTTCTATTTTTGTTGAACCCAGTGTTTCCTCTAAATGCTCATTTAGAAGCGAAATGCTAACATCCAAAGTCTCATTTGTGGTTATGAGAAAATTTCATCAGCATGCTCTCCTTCCCTGGTAAACACATTGTTTTTATCCAAAAAAAAAAGGCATATGTTGCTCTGGTCAGTTGGAAGTTTTGTCCCTTTACTAAAGCATGTTCGCATTTTTAGTAAAGAAAACACCGAGGCTATTTTAGTCTCACAAGTTATCTAGAACTACGTAGGTCTGAGTCCCTCATTGAGCATACGTAGGAGCAAGAGCCTCGCTTTTGTCGGCCGCCCCACAATTTCTGTCATACTGACACTGGAGTCACGTGACATGCGGAGATACCCGAGTGGTTATCCGTTTAAACTTTCTTTTTCTATCTCTAAGACTCAAAGCATGATAGCACGCAGAGACTAACATCGTCTTCTGCACCTTTTGTCAATCACGGCCAACAAGCCTGTTGACACGCGGAGATTTACGTCATCTTCCGCGCAGACAATTTCTGTCATACTGACACTGGAGTCACGTGACATGTGGAGATACCCAAGTGGTTATCCGTTTAAACTTTCTTTTGCTATCTCTAAGACTCAAAGCATGATAGCACGCAGAGAGTAACATCGTCTTCTGCACCCTTCGTCAATCGCGACCAACAAGCCCATTGACACGCGGAGATTTATGTCATTTTCCGCGCAGACAATTTCTGTCATACTGACACTGGAGTCACGTGACATGCGGAGATACCTTAGTGGTTATCCGTTTAAACTTTTTTTTTGCTATCTCTAAGACTCAAAGCATGATAGCACGCAGAGACTAACGTCGTCTTCTGCACCTTTTGTCATCCAGAGGCGGCGGGCCCGATGACATGCGGGAACCAGTTGGTCCCGCATTTTTACCTTTATCATTCAAGAGCAGCAAGTTGGGTGGTAAACACGCATAGACGAATTATGTGCCTTTGCCATCCAGGGACAACGAGTCAGTTGCATGCGGAGATATCTCATGGTCACCCACAACTTTCGTCAAACGAGAGGAACGAAATTAGTGTCTTATCTTTACTTCCCTTTTATCTCTAATAAAAGACAAGTAAAGAGGGGCAACTGTCATACCCTAATTTCGTCCGGGGACCATTGTTTGGTGGCATGCAACTTTCGTTTGACCACTTCGAGGTACTTGGTACCCATCATTAGGCAATTCGTGAAGTTCCGTGACATGCCGTAAATCAAAAGAAAGCATCGTTGCACAATTCGTGGAGTTTCGTGACATGCCAGAAATCAAAAGAAAGCATCGTCACACAATTTGTGAGGTTCTGTAACATTCCGGAAGTCAAAAAAAGGATGATTACGTAATCCATAAGGTTCAACAACATTACGGAAAGAAAACAAGTATCGTTACGAAATTTGTAAGTTTCCGTAACATTACGAAAAAAGAATCACCAAAAAAAGACAGGGGGTGTATTTAGTAAAAATGGGGGTTCAAATAGCAACCAGGCCCACTTGGGCCTCCCAGGATGTTCCTCCAGAAGGCGGTTGCTTCTGGAGGAAGCAACCTAGCTCGCCTGGGTGAGCTGAGCTCGCCTGGGCAAGCTGGGTGGCAAGCTCCTCCCCTATTTTCCTATAAAGAGGGGGAGAAGTGAAGGAGAAAAATGTTCAGCCCTACTGGTATTTCGGGATCACTTAAAATTAGTGAGAAAAATTGTTTCCGCGAAGAAAATCCAAGTCGAGGCGCTTCCGTAACATTTTCGTAACGTTTTCGTGGGTGATTTCGCGAAGATTTTCAACCGTTCTTCGTCGTTCTTCGGTCTTCAACCGGTAAGTTCCCGAAATCGAACTTTTCAATTCATTCTATGTACTCTTAGTGGTCCTCCTTTGATTCACGTGCTTTTATTTTCATTTCATTTACTTTCCGTACCCCCCTTTTGATGTGCTTTAGTCATTTACTTAAGTCATTTTCTCCCGTAATCAAAAAATAAAATAAATTTCCACCGATCATTTGAATTGTAACATTCGATAATTTCTTTTAAAATGAAATTCGACCGTTCGGTCATGCCGTAACCCCGTTGAAAACCAAAAAGAGGTAAAATAATAATATATTAATGAAAAATATCTTTTAGTAAAATAAATCAAAAAAATCATTCGGACATTTTTCTTTGGGATTCCTCTTTCTTAAATTGAATCGACTAATAACCAAAGTGAAACTAAGGCTAAAATCAATTCATAAACCAAACTTTTTTCATCGCCTAAAAAAGCCATTTTCAAAGGTCCAACGCCTTGGAATGGTCTTTTCCGCTTTTGTTGGTTGAATGTAGATTTCTAAAAAGCCTAAAATCAATATGTAACTTTGTTACCTCTTTCAAAAATAAAGAAATCATTAATGGTCCAATGCCTTAATGTTTTCTCACTTTTCAAAAGAATCGAAAGATTGTCTAATGGTCCAACGCCTTAAATGACCTTTCATTCAATAAAAAACATATCTTGCAAAAAAGGATAAACAAATAACTTAACCAAAACGCTTTGTTCACAAAAGAACTACGTAGGTCTAATTTTCTCATCACAATTGAGGAATATGTAGGAGCAAAGGGAAACGTTCTTGTTGACCACAAAAAGATAAATATATAAAAAAGGCATAAAAAAGACATAAAGAACGTAAAAAGGGAAGATAACATAAATTGAAGTCATATTTGCACATTTGATTAAAGGCTGTCGTCTCTTGTGACGGACGTGTGGGGTGCTAATACCTTCCCCGTGCGTAAATACAACTCCCGAACCTTTCACTTAAAGTTCGTAGATCATGTCTTTTCCGTTTTTTCCGACATTTTCCTCAAATAAACGTTGGTAGCGACTCCGCGCATATTCCTTTCTTGGAACACGCACCCGCGAGTCACGCGTCGCCCTCCCGCCGAAGGGTAGGTTGCGACAATATCTTATCATTTCCCCTACATTTTTGCCATTATCAAAGGCGCTTAAAACACTAAACTAAGCTTACGAACCTAAAAGAAATGTAATATAAGCAACCTTAATGGTATCAAGTAATCAAGTTTGCTCTAACCCATTCTTGATACCAGTCTTTTTACCTTTGTACCTCTAACTTGAGTGTCTGAGTGTCTTTGTAGGTACCTCCAACCATCGTGCTTGGATATTAATGGTACGCTCTTTAGTGATGTTAGATCAAGAGTGTAAAAGTAATATCAAATAAAGTAGAGGTATTGAATAATTTGCATAAAATACAGGTGGTGTTTTTACTCAAAAAATGTTGAGATTGAACGAATGATGATGCTATAACAATGGTCGTGTTTCCATCTTACAATAATGAGTTTATAATTTCAAAAGATATTGTAATAAAAGTTATAATAATATTCATTAAATGTGGGTTTATAAAATACAAATAGTAACGCAATTATTAAAAGCATTTATCATATAAAATATATTAATTCAATTAAAACATTCAAAATAATTAATTAAATATATTTAATATTACTAAATATTACTTTTTATTCCCCAAATTTATTATGATTGAGAATAATATATCTAGTAGGATCACTCGTGTTTGATTATCACTGTGTGCCAAATTCCATAGAGGATATCTGGCCGGAGGACGAGATAACCTCTCTGACACATTAATTTATCTGAGTATGCATTATTATTGTTGCATCAACGTTGTTATTTATGCTTTAAATAACTATGTTTCCTTGCTAGACAATATTTAATTACCTTTTGTTGATTCCTGTTCAAACAGGTTTACTAGCTTGCGCTGTTAGGGCATTCAATATGCAAAAAATATTTCTATGTTATGGTTGTGGTTAATATATATATATATATATATATATATATATATATATATATATATATATATATATATATATATCAAATTAAATTGTGTCACATACTAAGAGAGAGACTGACTCCACTTCATTTGCTAAGATCAATCAATGGCAGAAAGAGGAAGTTGCTATAACAAATTCACCTTCATGGTTTCTAATACAAGCCTCTGGCAGAGAATGAGAGGCATGCATCAGTAGTTACATTAAAGAATACCCAATATGGGATTTTTTCAGCGATGGATAGAATCATCATGATGGAGTTGATATCTCAGTGCATCATATTAAAGCTTATGAACCTATTTCTCCATTGGGCACAAAGGTTAGAAATATCTATGGTGATTTGACTGAGTGGTATTGCACATCCCCACTCTTTCTCCATATCAAGCGGCCATCAATGCTGTTAGAATGAATTGGAATTTCTTTGTTTAAACAAAACAAAACAAGCATGAATCAAGGGATATAGTTGTTTTATCGTCAACTGAATAGAAGAAATATAATTATTTTGAGTCATGGGGTGGCCCTAGTCCCATTTTATTAGATAACCGCAAACACTGACTTGATCATTTATATGCTTGCTTATTATTTAATTTACTCTCCAGTGACATAGTGATCCACTATTAACTTTGATTTGTGATTATTTACTTTTATGTCATTTAATTTTTTTCCAGTGATATACTGATATATTTCTTCTAACTTTTAGTCTTAGTTATTTCTTTTATTCTCATTTAATTTATTTCTTGTAGTATACTGGTCCATTTCGAGTAAATACTAGACAAGTGAAGCCATTGCCACTTCAATTACAAATTCACAAAATCCAAAGCACTCAAACACAAAATTTTCCTTTGTTCATTTCTCATGTACAAATTATTTGCTTTCATTAAAGTTTTCAACTATAGATATATTGTTAATTAAGTTTTATTTGTATATATCGTTAAAAAAATCCTTATTTTAAATGTAAAACTATATTAAACTGATACATGATACCTTGTTAAAACAGTCTCAAACATAGCTTAAGAGCCTTGCCGAAACATTTTTTTATTTTTTATTTTTAATGGAAGAAACTCGAAAAACAATTGAAACATGAAAATCACTCATCGAAACAATAGATTTGTATCACACCGAATAGTTTTGATGGCACAACCTTTGAGGTGGGAGAATAATTATTCACCCTCTAAATTCACTGTAAACAAGTTCCTAAATTTGTTAAATGACTCCAAAGTAATGCATGGACGCTTAAATCAGATTGCTATCTGATGCACTACAAAAGTGATCGGAATCAGCATGAACATTGATCCCATTATTCTGCATAGAAATTTTATCATCGTGTGACTTGGTGTAGAAAGAATAATTGTTCATATTATATGCCTTCCAAGTAGGGGGACATTGAGATTTGGCCCAATAGCTAACAATCTTAATGCTTTCGAAGCACTGCCATCAGCGAATATTATTTCTCTAAACCAATTGATGAAATTTTTATTGTGTTCTTGCAACACCCTCATCATGTTCATTTTTGGGTGATTAACACTGACAATTTTTTTTTGTGAGTCTCTATGTACGAAAACACCTCTATTGTGTTGTTTAGTACATATAGATGCGCTTGTGAGGCCTCCTATTGAGTCATTGTGACAACATTGTATCCTCGTGTATCCTTATCTTCTCGTGTCCGATCATGACGAGTTTCAAAAACCCCAAAAAATTTAACTGTTTCAATGTAATGATTGTAAAACTCAATACATTCTTCAGCAATGTACCTTTCAACAATGGAAGCTTCTAGGTGATATTGATTCTTGGTATAGCCCTTTTAAACCTTCATGTACTGTTCAACTAGATACATCCACCATAAAAAAAATAGGACCACACAATCGGATCTCCCTCACAAACTATTAAGTGAACCATTATGTCAAAAAATGATGAAGGAAAATACATCTCCATTTGACAAAGGACAATGGTAGCCTTATTTTCCAAATCATCCAATTGTCGAGGGTCAATAACTTTGCTGCAGATAGCATTAAAAACAAAGCACAAATTAGTTATGGCTACCCTGACTTTGTTAGAAAAGATACCGTGAATGGCTACAGGAAATAGTTGTTGCATTAACACATGACAATCATGAGATTTCGAGCCAACCAATTTCAAATCATTGATGGATACAAGGCCCTTAATATTTGAAGACTATCCTTGTGGGACTTTTAGACTCCATAGACATTGATTTTTTTACCAAAACCGATGTAAATATATACATACAACATCAATTTTTTACTAAAAGCCGATGTTGTATGTATATATCAACATCAATTTTTTCAAAAATTGATGTTGGCAGTCAGACAACAACATCGGTTCTTACTAAAAATGAATGTTGTTTTATGATAATTGACATTTGTTTTTGGTAAAAATCGATGTTGTATGTTCAACAACAATGTCAGTTTTATAGAAATCGATGCTGTGAGTCTTAACATCGGTTTTTGCAAAAATCGACGTTAATAGATGTTGTTTTTTAGATTATTTTTTTTTAAAAGTGTTGTCTTTTTTTAATAACTGCAAATTTAACTACAAATTTAAAAGCAAAACCACAACAGATGATGTAGCTCTATGTGGAGCTTGTAGGCCTTGGATCTTCTTCATCAATGGATTCCTTTGCTTCTTGAGGTCTGATTGCAGCGGAATAGAGAAGGAGAAAGATGAATGGAGACGCCACTTCAAGTAGAAGATAAGTCTAGAAGAAGCTTACCACCATAGGTGTGACACCCTCTACCCCTCACATATATATTAATAAAGGAATAAAAATTCAAATATTAATTAAAAGTATTTTTAAAACATTTTTAAATACAAGCTTTTCAAATGGATAAAAGGCTCACATTCACTTTCTTCTACATCATATTCAAACTTGTCCAAATAAATAATAAAGTCATCTCGACTCAAAGAAAATCATATAAGTCTCATACAATTAATATAGAACTTATATCCTAATGTCACATCCTATCAGAGCGTGGTGTTCCCGTGTCCTTTAGCATGAGGTTCTTCATAGTCATCCACCTATTCATCTGCTCCCCCGAACACAAGTTCAAGATCATCACAGGATCCAAACACAACAACACACAGGGAGTGAGTTATCACATTCCTAGCTAATAGAGAAACAAGACAATTAAATATACATATTATATAAATGAGATACCACTTGCTTAAACATAGCTCACGTAACTTCACCACTTCATCATTCAAAATTCACTTTTCAATTATCAATCACATTACACAAGAATCCCACACTTCGATCAAGATATAATAACACATCAATTAGCAAGCATATGCAATAGTTATGCTAAGACTCAATCCTATATGCAATGTGGTACCATGTCAGTGAAAAACCACCCTGGGGCGCTTAGGAGTACATAACAAGACACACCACACAATGGGTTTGTCAGGTCACTCTCACTAAGTAAGATCATAGGGAGACCAGTCAGGGTCACGATGTTTTGCGAGAATGCTCCAACCATATGAGATCAGCATAGGCTTAAAGGAGCACTCAAACCCGGTGACCCCCAAGGCCTACACTCCGAAGAGTCCGTCAGGGCCTCTCCCTCCTGATTCAGGTCCAACCCCTAAAATAATTTTTGCATGCAGACACTGCTCATGAATTATACAATACCCACGACCTTACACTCGTGTTTCAAACACGTTCAACACAATCGCACTATGATTTAACACTGGCTCCTAAATAGGAAACCTACATTTTCTCTTTAACACTGCGCATCAACGCTTTTCTCAAGATAACACTGGTCGGGTTATTGTACAATTCATAGCTTACAACACAAGTAATTTCACATCAAGTGTTAACTACACACTTATCCACAACTAGAACTCATTCACAATTTCACTTCTCATAGTGTGACAATCCACCATCACATGTTTACACGTATCTCACAAATTAACACATGTTCAACTTTACACTTATACTCAATCTCAATAACAATATTATAATCTCAAAGCAACATATTCTTCTACAATTCATCACATACTCACAATTTGAATCATCATTTCATATCCTCAATATAACAATTTATATAAAACACTATCACAACATTAGGACTAAAACCCCTTAACTAATATTACACAATTATATCAAAATCATAGGTCGAAATATACAAATATCAAGAGCACAATTTATCAAGCAATTTTCATTAGGACATCAATATTTTATTTATAATCATAAAGGAAAAATTGCAATTTAATAAACATCTCAAAATAAAACCCCAATTTAATCCTCTAAGGATCCCTACACATGTTCTCACTAATCCCCAACTGTGAATAACTCATCCCTTACCTCTGAGCGAACTCACGTGTCTTCAGCCAGGGATAGCAACATCTCTAGCGGTTCCCTGAAATTCTTTCAGTTATTCCTCCGACTGCTCCGATAGAATTCCCAAACGTCAGAGAGACGGAGAAGAGATTGAAACCTCCACTTATACTGTCTTCATGCGATTCCTTTTTCTCCCTCCAAGAATATTATCTCGCAAAGCCCAACGGTGGAAGCGTGCGGAATTGAATTTTGAACAACATATCCAAATTTCACAAGAATCCAACGGTTAACGAAACCGAGATCGTAGTTTTACCAAGACAGCTCTGGGTTTCTGCGGGAAAGAAAAAGGCTACAATGCGAAGGGTGTTTCTCTCAGTTCAGACATGATATAGAAATTCACAACGGTGAGAATTCTCGGAATTGTGTTGCGAACATGATACTCAAATTTCACGACGATCCAACGGTGAACGGGTTCGAGATCGTCGTTTTTTTGAGACTGGTTTGGTGGGCTGCGGGAAAAAGAAAGGGTTTTGAGAGGAGAAGGGGAAAAACGAAAATGAGGCCAAAAGGAGGCAGCTGACTTAACATAACTATTTATACCTAGGGTACTCAACCTATTATTTGCTCTATATTTATTTATTTATTTATTTATTTTACTAAAAAGCTTTTTAAATTGATTTACGAAAAATTGGGATGTTACAATAGGAAGCCATGGATAAGAGCTTGAAGGTAGAAGAAGATGAATGAAGAGAGAGGAAGAGAAGAGCACAAAATTTAATGCCTCTAAAGAAGTCTGGACTTTGAAGTTTAATTCTCAAATGATCAAATTTGAAAAAAATACACACACATGACCTCTATTTATAGCCTAAGTGTCACACAAAATTGGAGGGAAATTTGAATTTCAATTCAAATTTCACTTGAATTTGTGGAGCCAAAATTTCACTAATTATGATTAGTGAATTTAAGTTATGGTTCAGCCCACTAATCCAAGATCAAGTCCAAGATTTTCCACTAAGTGTGCTTGGGTGTCATGAGGCATGTAAAGCATGAAGGACATGCACAAAGTATGACTATATGATGTGGCAATGGGGTGTAACAAGCAAATGCTCACCCTCCCCTCTAAAATTTAATAGGATTGGGCTTCTACCAATTCAATTAAATTAATTTCCCAACAGACACATCAAATATTCACTTAGTGCATGTGAAATTACAAAACTACCCCTAATACAAAAACTAGTCTAGGTTCCCTAAAATACAAGGGCTAAAAAATCCTATATTTCTAGGGTATCCTACCTACATTATGAAGCCCTAAATACAAGGACCAAATATAATGACATCCTAATCTAATATGTACAAAGATAATTGGACCCAACCTTGGCCCATGGGCTTAGAAATCTACCCTGAGGTTCATGAGAACCCTAGGACCTTCTTCAATAGCTCTAGCCCAATGCTCTTGGAGCCTCTTGCTCATGGCTCTATTGACTGGTCCCTTCCTAGGGAGGATTGCATCATCCCCTATCCCTTGAAGAGGATTTGACCTCAAATCTGTTAGTTCCTCCTCCTCAATATCAACTCCACCTGCAAAAGGAATTAAATCAGAAATGTTAAAAGTGGTGCTGGCTCCATACTATTTTGGGAGGTCCAACCTATAGCCATTGTTATTGATCCTCTCCAAAACCTGAAAAGGTCCATCCCCTCTAGGGCTAAGCTTGGATTTCCTTTTAGTAGGGAATCTATCCTATCCTATTTTGGGAGGGGAATGAGGTCTAATGGTGTTAGGGGATTGAACCCATAGACAACCTCAAAAGGGGACTGCTTAGTGGTTCTATGAATCCCCTGTTGTAGGAAAATTCTACATGAGGAAGATACTCATCCCAAGAATTATGGTTTCCTTTCAGAAGAGCCCTTAAAAGGGTGGATAAAGGCCTATTCACTACCTCTGTTTGCCCATCAGTTTATGGATGACAAGTGGTAGACAAAAGAAGTTTAGTTCCTAGCTTAGCCCATAAGGTTTTCCAAAAATGGCTAAGGAACTTAGCATCTCTATCTGACACAATGGTCCTAGACAAACCATGGAGTCTCACAACTTCCCTGAAAAAGATTTTTGAGATGTGGGAAGCATCATCTACCTTGTGGCATGGTATAAAGTGTGCCATCTTGCTAAACCTATCCACCACCACAAAGATAGAGTCTACACCTCTTTGGGTTCTAGGAAGCCCAAGGACAAAGTCCATACTAATGTCTACCCAAGGTGCAGAGGGGATGGGTAAGGGTGTTTATAGCCCATAAGGAATCACCCTAGACTTGGCTTGTAAACAAGCCACACACCTAGTGCAATGCTTATGGACATCTTGTCTATTCCAAAGTGGCCCATGAGCCCATCCTCATGGCTCTCTTTCACAAGTAATTTCCTAATTGATCCTTGGGGTATTCAAAGCTTTCCCTCTTTGAATAAATACCCCTCAGCCAAATAGAATCCATCTTGGGCCTTTCTCCCACAACTCTCGTAAATGGGAGAGAAATGTTCATCTAAAGCATACAAGTCCCTAATATTATCAAATCCTAAAATTTGAGCTCCTAGGGAGAAAAACAATGTGTGTCTTCTAGAGAGGGCATCAGCTACCATATTTGTTTTTCCCTTTTTGTATTTGATAACATATGGAAATTGCTCTAGGTACTCTACCCATTTTGCATGCCTTTTGTTTAACTTGCTTTGCCCTCTAATGTACTTAAGTGATTGATGATCACTATGAATGAAAAATTCCTTGGAAACAAGGTAATGTTCCTAAGTTTGGAGGGCTCTTATTAAGGCATAAAGCTTTTTATCATAGGTGGGGTAGTTGAGGGTGGCACTATGAAGTTTTTCACTAAAATAAGCATTAGGGTGCCCACCTTGTAACAATACAACTCCAACTCCCACTCCAGAGGCATCACATTCTAGCTCAAAAGTTTTAGAAAAAGTTAGGATAAGCAAGAATAGGTGCCTTAGTAAGCTTTTATTTGAGCAAAGCAAAGGCTTGCTCTTGTTTTTCACCCCAGGTAAATGCCACATTCTTCTTCACCAGCTCATTGAGAGGTGATGCAATTGTAGAGAAATTAGGAATGAACCTTCTATAGAAGCTTGCTAACCCATGGAAGCTCCTAATATCTCCCATACTTTTTGGGGTGGGCCATTCTCGGATGGCCATGATTTTCTCAGGGTCCACTTGGACCCCATTTCTACCAACTACAAACCCTAAGAAAACTATATTATCTACACAAAAGGTGCACTTCTCTATATTTGTATAGAGGGTGTTTTTCCTAAGGACTAAAAGAACTTGCTTGAGATGTCCTAAGTGATCATCTAGGCTCCTACTGTACACTAAAATATCATCAAAATAAGCAACTACAAATCTACCTATGAAATCCCTTAATGTAACACCTTGAGATGTTATTAATTATAAATCGATGTTTGATTGTGTTTAGCTTGTTGTTTGAATATATGTTTGACTTGAATGATTTGAAATATGACTTGAATTAGTCATGTATGAATTTCTTGACGTGGATGTTGAATTATGTGGAGTTTTGTTGAGCGAAGTTGAAATTATGAGATTTTAGATTTTACCAAAACCTAGTTCAGTGAAATCGCGATACAGGATTTGTTAACCGTTGGATCGTCTTCAAATTTTTTCTGGATCTCTCTAAGATATTTTTCTACAGTCGGATCGTTGGGATTTTCAAAATATTAACTTTTGGTCTCCCAATAAGTAAGAATGGTGCGCTAAGCGCAATTTCAACCGAGGGGAATTGTGCTGAACGGCCCAAAGGTGCGCTAAGCGAGCCCTAGTGCAGAGGGGTCTGTGCTAAGCCTAAATTCTTGCGCTAAGTGCAAGAAGTGGACTTTGGCTTAGCGTGACAGGCCCACTAAGCGAAAGTTGCAGGTTATAAATACGTCCTCAGTGTGAAAAACACGATTTTCACTCTCGTCTTCTCCAAAAACGCCACCCAAATCCTAAAACCTCATTTTTCACCACCCAAGACCACCAGTGGCCGCCGTAAGCCGTCGTTACTTGCCGTTGGACCCCCACACCAAGAGGAACACTCTAATTGGAGCAGAATCCTCAGAATCCTCCTCGAAGATTCGATGGAGAAAATCCCCCAATCCTCCATTTCTAAGTTTCTTTGAGGTCATCTTGACTTATAAGCCATCTCCTAGCTAGTTTGAGTTCCTCTTAGTGTCTCTTATGTGTTGGGTACTGTAATAGGATGTTTTTATACTTCCTTTGAAAAACCCTAGAGAATGAGGCATTGTAAAAGTTATCTTTTTATAGCATTGAGGTTATTTTTGCGGCATTCATTGAACCCCGATCACATTGGCGTGATCGGAATTTCAAAATGATGTTTCCATTTGTAGAATCCGAAACAACCCTTAGCCCTTTTTGTTTTGACAGGGGTATTTGACCCGGAATGTTACCTTTGACTTTGTTTTTGAAATCCATATTAAATTCCTTTTGTTTTGGCGTAATAAAGACTTGCGTTGGACCGACAAGCGCGAACGAGAGAGGGACCTCTAAGTGATGCAAAGAGGAACCGACGGGGAGCTCACGATAGGTGAGGGGAGTTATTATAAAATTTACCGTTTTGACACCATAGTTAGGGTCAGGGAACCTAGCTATGAGAATATCTGCCTATCCCTGTTGCAGGTTGATTTTCTTTCAAGAAAACTACGTTTTTAACTAATGAGATACAATACATTTGGTATGGATGTGAATGTTGGTTTTCACGAAAAACTATGTTTTCAACGAATGGGGTGCGATATATCAATTGTTGATGAATAACATTATTATTTATTAAACTTGTGTTGTTTGAAAACCTGGGGAGTGTGAACCTCAGGCATGAAAAATATATTTATATGCGGAATGTGACTTATTGTTGATGTTGCTTTTGGTGACTTTAATTGATATGTGGTGATGTTGATATTTACGATGATATTGATTTGAGATGATGTTGTTAATGGTGATCATGTCAACATGAATTGATGTTATTATTGATGGTTATGTCAATATGGAATGAGGTTGTTGTGGTTATTGGTGATGTCATTGAAATGGAATGTTGATGATGTTGGAAATGCATTGACAAATTCATGTTGTGTATGTTCGTGGGGGGGGGGGGGATGGCTACATTGGCCTTGTCGGATGTCCCTTGTGTGGGAAAATAGAGTGGTTAAAGAATCTAAGCATTTCCGAGGGGATGCTTAGGAGCTTTAATTCATCCATGGTCATTGTACTTGATGGTGCCCACGTTCATATGCCATATGTTGTGTATGTCCATGGGGGGGTGCATTGACCTTGTCGGACGTCCCTTGTGTGGGAAACTAAAATGGTTAAAGAATCTAAGCATTTCTAAGGGGATGCTTAGGAGTTTTAATTCATCCATGGTCATTGTACTTGATGGTGCTCATGTTTCATACCTCATACGACATGGGAAATAGTATAAACTGTGGGAGTATGTACTTTGTACTAGGGGGTGTGTCACCTGGTAGGGACTCCTTGTGGCCCCAGGTTGATCACCTAGGGGGGAGTTACGGTGCACGATTGGGTGGCCTCGACAAATACTGCATGGTTTCCTAAGTGAGGTGTCGTGTAGACATGCTTAGGGCTATTTCTTTGGTATTGGATACGGTATGTACCGCCTTGCATCTGAGAGTTGAGGTCAGGTGCATGCATCACTATGAGCAGTCTTGATTGGATCCATGGATGGATGATGAATAATTGTTGAATGTGTCTGATGAATAATTGTTGAATGTGAGTGTTGAATAATCAATTTTGTGTAAGCTCATGATGTTTGCTTATGTTTTCTTGCTAAATGTGATTATTTAGTTTTAGCATTGGTTCTTTTTATAATGAACTCACCCTTGTAATTTTGTATCATGTGGTTGATACTTGTGATGATCGCAAACCTTGTTCGTGGGAGCAGAATGACAGTGGTAGTGATGCAATCCTTCCTCGCAAGGGCATTGGATAGAAGACTCCAAGTAGATTGGGCCAGAGATCCAAGGGAAGGCCCTAGGGTTCTCATGAGCCTTAGGGTAGATTTTGAGCCCACGGGCTAAGTATGAGCCCGCTTATCTTTGTAAATATTAGAATACGTTTTTCCTTCGTTTGGGCCTTGTATTTTGGCCATTCTAGTAGTATAGGGTTTTAGCCTTGTATTTCGAGGCATTTTGAGTAGTCTTTGTAGTAGAGATTTTTTTTTGTTTGTATTTTCATGTATTTTGTCATGGGGGTGAGCTTAGCTATTCTAGGGGGTGTGTAGCTAAGCTCTAGCTTCTCATCTCAAGGAGGTGAACTTAGCTATTAGAGAGGTATGTCTAGCTAAGCTCTAGCTTCTTTAGGAATCTTCTTAAGGAAGCTTCTCAAGGAGGTGAGCTTAGTTATGATAGGGGTGTGTGTATCTAAGCTCTAGCTTCTCAAGGAAGTTTTCTCAAAGAAGCTTCTCAAGGAAGTTTTCTCAAGAAAGCTTCTCAAGGAAGCTACCTAGTCTATAAATAGAAGCATGTGCAACACTTGTTGTAACTTTGATGAATGAAAGTCTTGTGAGACACAACTCAAAGTTCCACTTCTCTCCCTCTTTTCTTCCTTCAATTTCGTGCTCCCCCCTTTCTATTTCTCTCCCTCTTTCTTTTCCTCCATTGAAGCATCATCTCCAAGCTTCTTATCCAATAAGGCTCATCTTGGTGGCGAAGCTCCTTCTTCCTTGGCTTATTCCCTTGTGGATGGTGCCTCCTCTCTCCTCTTCTCCTTTGCCTTCCGCTGCATCTCCATGTTGGAAAATCACCATTGAAGGACCTCATTGAAGCTCAAAGATCAAGCCTCCATAGAAGCTCCACAAGCAAGCTTCCATCAAGTAGGGTGCAGGAAGTGAGATTCTGTTGAGGAGCCGCCAAGCCAACGTGATGACGTGGGGATTATTTTGGGAGAGAGTTGTGTTTTGTTAATCAACTCCTCCATAGTTGGTTCATGATTTCTTTTTTTGGATTAAGGATGTAAATCATAGATTTAATTATATGTGTGAACTGATTTAATCTTCATTATATGCATGATGTGTACTGAACTACTATATTAATATTCATGTATTTGGTTAAACATTGATGCATGTTAGGGGACATATATATATATATATATATATATATATATATATATTTGTGAAATTAAAATTTACTACGATTTTCCTAAGCAAGTTTATGGAGTTTTCATAAAAGAAAGAAAAAGAATTTAATTTCTTGAGTTATTAGAGTGGTGATATTGTAGAGACGAGGCGGGTCGTTACACTTAAGACAAGATGCATAAGCCTTATAAAGGTGCTTGTTGCATTAGTTAGCCCAAAAGGCATCACTAGCCATTCATACAAACCAAACTTGGTCTTGAAAGTGGTTTTCCATTCATCACCCTTTTTCATCCTGATTTGGTGATAACCACTTTTAATATCAATTTTTGAAAAGATATTGGCACCATGCAACTCATCAAGAAAATCATCAAGTATAGGAATGAGGTGCCTATACTTTACAGTGATGTTGTTGATGGCCCTGCAATCTGTACACATTCTCCACGTACCATCATTTTTGGGCACCAACAACACTGGCACAGAACATGGGCTTAGGCTCTCTTGGACCCAGCCCTTCTCCAACAATTCTTTAACCTGAGACTCTATCTGCTTAGTCTCCTGAGGGTTAGTCCTATAGGCTGGCCTATTAGGAAGGCTTGCTCCTGGGACTAAATCTATTTGGTGTTCTATTCCCCTTAAAGGAGGTAGCCCAGGGGATATCTCTTTGGGAAATATATCACCAAATTCATGTAAGAGTTCTTGGACCTTTGGGGGTAAGTTCTCAAATGTAGGAATTGTGGTAGTGCTAAGGGATGTTTCCCTTGATAGGAGAAGCTAGAAAGATTGTTTAAGAAGGAGTGCTATTTTAATATCACCTTTTTTTGCAAAATGATTTTCCTTCTTAACAATCTTCTTGGAGGAATCCTTTTCCTCTTTTTCCTTCCCCTTGGCCTTTGAAGACAAGGCCTTACTATCCTTCTTTTTCTTTTGTTTTTCTAGTTTTTCTTCCTCATCCCTCTTATCTTTCATAGTTAGTTGATCCTTGGCCACCTGTGAAGGTGTTTGAGGATGCAACACAAATTTAGTGCCAAGAAGGGTGAGGGTAATCTCATTAGTTAGGCCATTGTAAATAATCTTCCTATCAAATTGTCACGGCCTTCCTAAAAGAATATGTCCTGCCTCCATGGGAACTATATCACAATTAACTTCATCCTTTTATGTCCCAATGGAGAAAGGTACCTTCACTTGTTGGTTAACTATCATTTTCCCTTGCTCATTGAGCCATTGAAGTTTATAAGGTTTTGGGTGGGGAATGATAGTGAGGTTCAACTTGGAAACTAATCTTGTGCTACAAAAATTGCAACAAGATCCATTATCCACAATGAGAGAACAAGTTTTATCTAAAATTTTGCATCTTGTATGAAGGATGTTCTCTCTTTGGGATTGAGATAGATAACAAGATTGACCTCCAAGGAGCCTTCTAACCATGAAGAGGTCACCTTTTTCATGGGGGTAGACTTCCTCACTAGACTCTTCACCCCTTACTTCATCTTCACTTCCACTAGAGGAAGGGCAAGAAGTAGTCTCCTCTTGACTACTATAAATGTCTTGACCCCTCATGTTCATGGTTATCTTTGTGGGGCATTGAGAGGCAATGTGACCTCTCCCAAGACATTTGAAGCATTTAATGTTGCTAGTTGTTAATCGTCTTATACGACTAACTTTTGTATAAAAAACATTTTCCAAAGCTTGTATAGTTCCCTAATTTATGGTTATTTTGTAGTAATTTGTACATAAATCTTGTTTTATTGTTGAATCTATCTCTAGAATACTTTCCATTGGAATTAATGATAAAACCTGTGCAAATTTCAGGTTCAAAGAGGCTAAGTATTGAAGAGGTAAAAGTGGCAGCTGGGCTAGGCTCACCATTTTTGGGCTAAGCGCAGCTTCAACTCACTTAGCGCGACAGAGAATCTGGCACAACACCAATATCAAGGTCACGCGCTAAGTGTGAGATCAGTGCGCTAAGCACAGCGGTTGTCTTCAGCCAGGCTCAGCGCATGACTGGCGCAAAGCTCAAATCCACTTACTCGCACTAAGCGTGAGGGTGGCATGGATTCAGACCCTATTTAAAGCTAGTCTTATGCAGAATTAGGGTAACATGGTGTACAGACACAATTTTTGAGAATTTTATAGCAACCACAATGCCTATTTCTAGAAAAGAGCTCTGGAGGCAGCAAGAGGAGCAACTTTTGCAAAGAGATCTAGGTTTTGTAATTATAGAGAGATTAATGAGTTGCAGAGTGATTGTGAGATGCTGAGAAGAGGAGGAGGGATCCCCCTTCTTGTGTAAGGAACAATTATTCTTTACTCTTAATCTCAATTGTGTTAGGGTTTTTCTGTATGGCTGGCTAAACACTCTTGTTGGGAATTTCTAAGGAACTGCTGATGTAATTACTTTAATATCTAATTGATTGTGTTTTCTATGTTCAATGCTTCTTTCAATGCTTAATTTCTATATGCTCTTGGTCTGATCACCCATTTGTGTGTTTAGTTAGGTGACTTTAGCATTAGGAAATGCACTATTGCCTTAGAACTTGATAGAAGCAGGATTGAAACTTAGTCTTAAATGAGGGATCTGCGGATTAAGTTTTAGTTTTCTTAATATGTTGTGATGATAATGCTGTTTAATCTAAGCCTAGTCTTAAATGAGGGATCTGCAGACGAAGCTTAGGTTAAATTACTCTAAACTTATGTAAGTTGTTTAAGCTGAGCCTAGTCCAACAAGAGGGATCTGAGGACAAAGATTAGTTTAAATTAGTCTAAACCTACAAGGGCTGCTTAAATTAAGCCTAGTCCAATAAGAGGGATCTGAGGATGAAGCTTGAGTTAAGCTAGCCTAATGAGGGATCGAGGTTTAATACTTTAGGCTACAACATAGAACACAAAAGCATGATTGATTAGAGAAATATCCTTATATGCATCAGCTTGTTTGTTAGAAAGACAAGCAATAACCAAAGACCAAAAAAATGAAATGAAATTTAAACCAATAGAGTTTTAACAAGACAAATTTTCAAGTATTATTCAACAATTAAAGCAATGAAAAGCACATAAAAGCAAGCTACAACTCAAAGAGAAACTTAGAATGGCTCTAGAGTAGAGTAGAAAAAAACTAAAAAAATAATGACTAAAGAAACCTCTAGTTTTGGAACTTTTTTTCACATTAATTTTAAATTGAAATTTCAAAACTAATATTGGTGTAAAATAGGCACCAATTATAGAACGAATTTCGAGTCAAAACAACAAGCACACTTCCCTTTCACTTTTTTTCTTGGACACTGATTTTTCTGCCAATTTGTGTGATTTTTCTTATTTTTTCCTTTTATCCAAATAGCTTGGTTCTTTTTTTTTATTATTTTGGTCCATATGTTTAGAAAATTCAGGAAAACATTCAGCTCAAAACTCGAAGTGACCAATTCCCAGAAATTTATACAAGCTCGTAGTGTTTATGTTGCTTAAGGCTTGGATAGTTACAATTTGTGTTTGCTTATGCTCAATTATCTTGAATAACACAATTCAAGAGAGCTTAAGACTTATTTTTATTCACAAATCCAGACACAACTCAGCACCACAACTCAACTTCATCATAGGCATCATGTAGGAAACTTAGAAAACAATAAAAAAAGTTCAACAACAAGAATACTTCTAGGAATTGATTTAGTGTGACATCCTAGAATTCCTACCCGGAATTTTGTAAGCGTTACATTTAAATAATTATATATATATATATATATATATATATATATATATATATATATATATATATATATATATATATATATATTCTTGGTAGAAGTATGTACATTGGGGGAAAGATACGCGGGTTAGACTAATTAACGAAGAGTAACCCATAATCGGACGGTTATAGATTAATTCGCAATTAATTAGTCTAAAAATTATCATTTTGCATGCAACTTAAAATTTAACAAAACCAACCTCTGAACCACGCTCAGGGTCTCATTCTGAGCGTTTCGATATATATATATTGCCTACTTTCGAAAATGGGCCCCGACGGGTGTAGAGAAACGCGAGGAACTGGAACCAGAGAGGCGGCATGCAAACCGAGGCAGGATTTCAGCATCCAAAAGGTCAAATTTTTTTCTTCCTTATGGCTGAGTATGATGTCAAATCAAAGGAAAAAGGTGGGTCCTTTTGCTCCACTTAAAATGGGACATGTGGCAATTATTTTTAGAAAAGAAAAGGAAAAAGAAAAGAAAATCTTTTTTTTTATAAAAAAACCCAACTCTTCTCTCTCTTCCTTCAGCAAATTTCATAAGCTTCTTCCTCTCTTCCACGTTGCTTTTCTCTTCTTCTTCTTCTCCATTGTGCCTCCATTGAAGCTCCAAAATTCCTCTTCCTTTCTACCCTAAATTGCAAGGAGAAGCCATTTTCGGAGTCTTAGAGCACACCTCTACTTCGTGGGGCTTTAAATTTCAGGTAAGGGTGGACTTCTTCTCACTTGAAATTTGTGGGTGTTTGATTTTTGGGAGCTATAATGGGTAGTGCTACTAGGTTATTGCCTTAGGGTAGTTATTTGTGAAGGAATTTGTTGAAATCATGCTAAACTTGACATGTTTGATGTGAGCAAAACTACCCATTCTGATTTGGGGTTTTATAATGATGTTTTGTAATATGTGTATGCTTAAAATGTTGATAGAAAACTGGTAGAGGTGATGAGGAGAGCTAACTTAGAGTCAAATGTGAGAATGGTAGTGTTGTAGGTGGAAAAGTGTGAAATTGTGAGGGTTAGAAAAGCCAAATTTGGGGTTAGTGGAAATTGGAGTCTAAAGTTAGTTGATTCTTGTTTAAAATGTCAATTAGGACTTGTAAGAGAGCTTGGTCAGGGCAAATGAGAAAAATGAATGACAAATGTGGAAGGGAAGAGCCATTTCTAGGGTAAATTGGGTGTTGGGAGGCCAAATTTGGAATAGGTGGAGATTTCACCTTAAACCCAGTTTGAGTAAGTCTAAATCAATGTTATAGACTTGATGAAGATGAGAGTTTACCCTAAAATTACCAAATTTTCATTTTCACCTTTCAAACCTTGAAAATGCACTAAATTGGTGGTGGGTTTTGGATACCTATATTTTGATTTTCCTTGGTTTGAAGTTTGTTTTTGTTTTGAACATGATTTGGACATGGTTTGGGACTTGTAGGATCCAATTTGAGTGAAATTGGACACAAGCAAGCTAAAATTCGAAATCTGCCAAATTGTGCAGCAAAAGCTGTCAAATTTGTGCAGTAAATTTTGCCTATTATGCAGAAAAATGGTAGTGCAGTGATGGTCACGAGAAAGGCAGTAAAACTCGTGTTCTAGATATTTTCTAGCAGATCCCAACGGTCAAAATTTAAATTTCTGTATTAGGAACCTTCAGTTAAATTTGCAAGGCGATCCAACGGTTAATGAATCGGAACGAAGAGAATGTTACTGGGGTATGTGAGTAGGAAAAACTGTGGAATTTGAATGAGTTCTGTGCAGAGTTTTCTACCTCCAATCTGTTTTCTTGGTTTAGGGTAGTTTCATGACAAATTAAATTGAATTGTTTGGATATTGTGAAAGCTTGGAGGGGTTGATGGGGACCCGGTGCTGAGAGGAACGAGGATAAGGGCTGCGTAGGAGTGTGTGAGCTCAATGTAAAGGTGGGCAACTGGGGATGGTGTGTTTATGCCTGACTTGTGGAAATGGGAGAATTGATTTGCGCCATCGCCCGATCACCACCTAGTACCACATATGATGGGTGCCCCATAATCCAATAAGCTTGATGTGAGAAAGCGTGAAAGAGTCAGTCTTCCTACTTTTGTTTGTTGACCACAGAGTGGTACCTGGAGATATGTCGCGGGGGTCAGGAGACCTTGGGGACGTCAGATGGGGTGCTATTGCCCAAAACCAAGCTTGGCTAATCCCGACCCAACTCGGGCATAGTCAGTCAATGAGAACCTGTGACATACCTAAGCAGGCGAGCTCCTGGCAGTCAACCAATAAAAGAACAAAGTCCACGAAGCAAGGAGGTTTGTGTGGCGGTTGGCCAGCTATTTATCTTGGGTGTTATCTGAAAAATACCCTCTGGTAATCGATTACCATTCGTGGGTAATCGATTACAGGGGTTAAAAAATTGAGACAGGATGTTAAATGGCTTCTGGTAATCGATTACCAATTGTGTGTAATCGATTACATAGTGCTACCTGCTACTGGTAATCGATTACCATTTATGTGTAATCGATTACATAGTGTAACTTTTAGGTTCCAATGTGCAAAGGTTGTGTAATTCGTTTTGAGGCACTGGTAATTGATTACATACTTTGGTAATCGATTACCAGAGAGGAAATTCCTTGAAAAAAACATTTTTGAGTATGCGTAGCCGTTATGGGACACATTGTATGGTTACCTGCATAGTTAGATTTCTTGTGAAAGAGTCTACCCTCTTTCTTTTATATCTTGTAGATCGCGATGGCAGCGCAATTGATCCATGATCACGTTGTGATGGAGTGCCTATAGGGTATTTGGGAGACCCTCGAAGGCAATGAGAAGTGCCGATTCCGTGGCACAATTCGACTCACTGCTACTTTGCTAGTACATCCGGAGCAGCCCGCGTGCACACTTCAGCAGCCTGTGGAGTGGTTACTACCTACACCCATTCCATATCGACTAATTGAGCCGGTTCAAGTGATAGAGGTGTCATCCTTTGAAGAGGATCTTGAAGAGGACCCAGAGGAGTTACCTCCTGAACCTGCTATGGACGTCCCTGATCTACCAGAGGATGATGAGGACCCACTCCCTGATGTTGATTCTCCAGAGGATATTATGTCAGCGTCTGAGGCAGACTCTACAGAGGAGAGTGGCATTGGAGGGACAGCGAATAGTGACGACTCTTCATCATAGCAGATGGCTCCTTAGACTAGGCATACATACTTTTTGTGGGTGGGTGCATTTAGTTCAGACTGTTAGGTTTACTATTTTGATTTTTGGGTGGGTAGGCCTATAGTATAGAAATTTTGATGATTGTATATATTGTGGCTGAAGCCACCACAGTTGTTACCTTTGCTCTGGATGTCACTATGTTATTTTGCAAATTCCCATATTTTGGAAAGTTGTAGATGATAAAAATAATTATGTTTTATCTTGTTGTCTGAAAAAGAAATGTTAACGAACTTTATTTGAAAAGAGTTTATCGACCGCATCTTATTATTTCTCACAGGACGACCTAGAATGATGGCTGGTATATTTTCTTTGAAAGAGAAAAATAGTTTGGAGGTCATGAGTGATCAGAAATAAATGAATTCGAATAGAGTTGTGAACTAGCCATTCAGGACTTTATAGTGATAATTTTCCTTCTGAAATGAATTACCGTGAAATGAATAACAGGGCGGAAAAAAAAAGAGAGAGAGAAAAGAAAAAAAAAATTTCCCATGGTTTCTGCTATTTAATTTATTACTATTAAACTAGTCATTATTTAGGGACGCTACATTTAGAACATGCTATGAACTAAATAACATGCATGAATTAGACTCAAAAATCAAAAGATAGGCTAAAAATGACAAGAATACATGAAAAAATGTATCTAGAATTCAATCAACAAAATAAAAATTTAACACAAACTTAGAACATAATGTGACAATTATTATGACTAAACATGACTCTAAAACAACATGGATTAATATTTTGGAAGAAAATTTAGATCTAAAGGTTCAGCACAAGAAGATTATGACTGAAAAATAATAGAACCTAAAATCAACACAAAAACATGATTTAAGAGTAGATCTATATAATTTGAACCATAGAAATGAAAGAACAAGTGTAGATATAAAATTTAATCGGTTTATTTTTTTATTTTTTGAATCTACTCTAAACAGCACCAAACCACAAGACAATGGAGGACATACATGGAGAATAAGATGAATAATGAGGAATTAAAGTGAATTGACCGAACAAAAAGATAGAGGAAACAAAAGAACATCACCTAGATGAAGAGGCTCTTGATGCCACATGATGTAGGAGCTGCCTTGGATCTTCTTCATCAATGGATTCCTTTGCTTCTTGAGGTCTGATTGCAGTGGAATGGAGAAGGAGAAAGATTAATGGAGACGCCACTTCAAGTAGAAGATGAGTCTAAAAGAAGCTCACCACCATAGTGTTGGATCAAGTGGCCTCAGAATAATTAAGAAGGGGGGGGGGGTTGAATTAATTATTCCTAAACCTTTACTAATTAAAAAATTACACTTCTAAGGCTTTTACTATGTTGTTAAGTGAATAAGGAGTAGAAGAGAAACTTAACCAAAAGTAAAAGCAGAAATTAAATGCACAACGGAAATTAAAAAAGTAGGGAAGGAGACAAACACACAAGAGTTTTTATACTGGTTCGACAATAACCCATCCTACATCCAGTCCCCAAGCGACCTGCTGCCCTTGAGATTTCTTTTCCAACCTTGTAAAATTCCTTTACAAGCAAAGATCCACAAGGGATGTACCCTTCCTTGTTCTCTTTGAACCTAGTGGATGTACCCTCCACTAGAACTGATCCACAAGAGATGTACCCTCTCTTGTTCTCAGTCAAACCCAAGTAGATGTACCCTCTACTTGTACCACAAAGGATGTACCCTCCAATGTGTTAAGACAAAGATCTCAGGCGGTTAAACCTTTGAAACTTTGTGAATGGGAATACAAAAGAATTCTCAGGCGGTTAGTCCTTTGAAGTATTTTGTATAAGGGAAAGGGAAGAATCAAAAGAATTCTCAGACTGTGTCGTTTTGAATTCTTTGACAAGGAAGAAGGGAGACACAAAAGAATTCAGGAAGTTAGTCCTTTATTCTATTGGAAAAGGGAGAAGAGAGACACAAAAAGAATTCAGGCGGTTAGTCCTTGGCGAATTCTTTTTGGTAAAGGGAGAAGAGATGAAAAGAATGAATAACACAAATTTTCAAGGTTTGGAAAACTAGAAAACTTTGGAAAGCTTTTTGGCACAAGGAAGAAAAAGAAGTTCAAAGAGACTCAGAAATCAATGTGGAAAAACTGCTTGTGTAAAGAATGAATTGGAAACGATAGATGTATAGATTGATAGATTGGATTGTTAAAAATGCAAAACAAAGCCTTGCTTTTATAGACTCTTCATTTCTGGTCAAGAGAACCATTTAGAAGAGTTATGACTTTTAGGAAAACTTAAAACCAATTTGAAAAATTCAAAAACCATTTGAAGAGTTACATCTTTTGATTTATTCAGAAACAATCACTGGTAATCGATTGCCAAATCAGTGTAATCGATTACACAAAGCTTTTATGTGAAAGGATGTGACTCTTCACATTTGAATTTGAATTTGAATTTCAACGTTCAAAGGCACTGGTAATCGATTACCAAAACATTGTAATCGATTACAACTTTTTGAAATCAATTGGAACGTTGTAAATTCATTTGAAAACCTTTTCAAAAACATTTTGCTACTGGTAATCGATTACAACAATCAGGTAATCAATTACCAGAGAGTAAAAACTCTTTGGTAAACATGTTTTGAGAAAAATCCATGTGCTACTCTGTTTTTGAAAAAAACCTTCTCATACTTATCTTGATTAAGCCTTCTCTTGATTCTTGAATCTTGAGTCTTGAATCTTGATCTTGATTCTTGGAAGCTTTAATCTTGAATCTTGATTCTTGATTCTTGAAATCAAATTTCCTCTTGAACCTTGAAGTGTTCTTGATTCAATCTTGATTATCTTGAACATCTTGATTATCATGAATTGACCTTTGAGCTTTTTGTCATCACCTTTGTTATCATCAAAACATCTTTGAATCAATCTTGATTCACCATGAAGCTTTGCTTCTACACATAGGAAGCCATGGATAAAAGCTTGAAGATAGAAGAAGATGAATGAAGGGAGAGAAAGAGAAAAGCACGAAATTTAGTGTCTCTAAAGAAGTCTGAACTTTGAAGTTTAATCCTCAAATGATCAAAGTTGAAAAAAATGCACACACATGCCTCTATTTATAGCCTAAGTGTCATACAAAATTGGAGCGAAATTCAAATTTCACTTGAATTTGAAATTGAATTTGTGGAGCCAAATTTTGGAGCCAAAATTTCACTAATTATGATTAGTGAATTTCATTTATGATTCAGCCCACTAATCCAAGATCAATTCCAAGATTCTCCACTAAGTGTGCTTAGGTGTCATGAGGCATGTAAAGCATGAAGGACATGCACAAAGTGTGACTATATGATGTGGCAATGGGGTGTAGTAAGCAAATGCTCACCTCCCCCTCTAAAATTTAATTGGATTGGGCTTTTATCAATTCAATTAAATTTATTTCCCAATAGACACATCAATTATTCACTCAGTGTATGTGAAATTACAAAACTACCCCTAATACAAAAACTAGTCTAGGTGCCCTAAAATACAAGGGCTAAAAAATCCTATATTTCTAGGGTACCCTACCTACATTATGGAGCCCTAAATACAAGGACCAAATATAATGACATCCTAATCTAATATGTACAAAGATAATTGGACCCAACCTTGGCCCATGGGCTTAGAAATCTACCCTGAGGTTCATGAGAACCCTAGGGCCTTCTTCAGCAGCTCCAGCCCAATCATCTTGGAGCCTCTTGCTCATGGCTTTAGTGAATGGTCCCTTCCCAGGGAGGATTGCATCAGCAGATAATTTTCATTCTGTTTTAAAACAGCTTTTAGCAGAAATTCCATAAAAAATTGAATATTTACTATGAACTAAAGGAATATTTAATGCGCATATAACATGTATTGTAAAAAAAGTAAATTAAATAAACTCAAATTCCAAAATTACTTAAACACTAATTGTTTTATTTTTAATTTTCAAATAATAGGTTGCCCACTGGATGTGAAACGCCTCCAATCTTTTTGGTTCCAACAGTCTAACATCATTGAAATAGTGCATGATATAATAAAACATAAGTTAATAAAGCATAATATAAATTATAACAAAATAAATATTTTAGAATTAAACAATTATAGTTTCCCAATTATTGTTGAAACTTCCTAAGATTATGTAGTTGACATCCAGTGCATGAGGTAATACCCACACTCGGTGCTTCATTTTTCTCTATTACACTAAATACATGAAATTTAGATATTCAATGTTAAGTACAAATTAGTCTGCACAATATTATAATTTAAGTATAAGCATTGTTTAAATGGCTTACTTTCACAACAATCCACCTAGCAGCAGCCTTGGATTTACATTGTGGAGTATCATCGTCAAGTCCTTTCAAAGCACTATTGAATACAAAAATGGATGTGTATTGTACAATTAAAATATTGATGTTCTCGACTAATGCTGATGCAAATGTATTGAAAAATAGAACTGGCCTGTTAATAATTGCTTTGAGGTCATTATCTAGCCTATTATGCAATGAATAAAATCAGATGACGAGATTTTTGTTAGGCAAAATGACGACCATTTGCAATTGTGCACTGCAGTGGAGAGCTATATAAGTTAGTATACTATTATACATTATTTATATTCATTTGTTCAGTTTAACTTACCCATTCAAGTAGACTCCTATGTACAAATCCCACTTTGAATTGCGCATCCAGTTCTTAATATGACTTTTTGATTCAAATTGCGATTATCCAGATCTTTGTATGGATTATGGCTCGAGGAATCCATACATATTGGCATTCCTCGCTCGCATACTTGTCTCAGTCATATGCCTATTGTTGTTAAAATAAAGTAAATTATGAATGAATTTAAAACAATAAGTTAGGTAATAAGCAATAATGTACACTTACAGAATCCACAACTGCATAACAAAGATGTTGAGACATTGACCACCATGTGCTATTTCAGACATATCTTCGTGCTTTATGTACAAGGGGAAGTTGTCATTCAACAACCCAAAAACAGTAGCATCACACATAACCTGCAACGGCTTCAGAAAAAGTTGTGGGATGGTTAATGTCATTAGATATAGGGGATTATCTACATCATGATCTGGCCTATAACGACTTGCCTTGTCGCTATGATATCACCACTCTAAACCGCTAAAAATTTCAATTTTTTGATGAAAACACAGTTAATTTGCTTATGAAAAATGAAAGTAATTTTTTCTCGACATACATTCACCAAATAACGCACCATTACTTAAGTGAATATATATATATATATATATATATATATATATATATATATATATATATATAATGGAAAGTAAATTTGTTCATACATATAATTAAATTTGTGATTTACATCTTCAAACCAACAAAAAGAATTATGGAACAAGCTATGGAGGAGTTGATTAACAAAACACAACTCTCTCCCAAAATAATCCCAACGTCATCACGTCAGCTCGGTAGCTCCACAAAAGAATCTCACTTCTCATCCTCTACTGCTGTCATTCTGCTCCCACGAACAAAGGTTCGTGATCATCACAGGTACCAACCACACGGTACAAAATTGTGAGGGGTGAGTTTATTATAAAAGAAAATTAATACAAAAATCAAATAACCACAATTAGTAAGAAAACATTAACAAATAATATAAGCTTACACAAACATTCACTAGTCCAACACACACTCAACAAATAGTCATCATCAATCCATAGTTCCAATCAATCATGCTCAATATGATGCATGCACCTGACCTCAACTCTCAAATGCAATGTGGTAGCATCCCCAAGGAAACAGCCTAAGCGAGTCCACACGACACTCTCACTTAGGAAAACTAGGTAGTAAGTGTCGAGGTCACCCTATCATGAATATGTAACTCCCCCCCCCCCCCCTCACGATGATCAGCCTGAGTCTCAAGGAGTTCCAAACCGAGTGACATGCCCCCTAGTACAAGTATTCCTCCTCACGAGAAACTACAAGTACTTACTAACAAAGTTTATACTATTTCAATGTCATATGAAGTATGAAACATGGGCACCATCAAATGCACTGATCATGGATAATTAAAGATTCTAAGCCATCCCCCTCCGAAGATGCTTAAAACACTTTAACCACTCTTTTTCCTCACCAGGGGTATCCAACAAGGTTACTGCACCCCCCATGTACATACACATCACACAACGTATAAAGCATGGGCACCATTAATGCATTGATCGTGGACAATTAAAGATTCTAAGCCATCCCCCTCTAGAGATGCTTAAAACTCTTTAACCACTTTATTTCCCCCACCAAGGATATCCAACAAGGTCAATGCACCCCCATGTATATACACAACATACATAATCACAATGTATTTTCAATATCATCAACATTTCATCTCAATATCACTCTCAACATCAACATCATCTCATCTCAATGACATTATCAATAACAACAACATCATCTTATATTAACATAATCATTAATAACAACATAAACTCATATTGACATAATCATCAATAACAACATCATCTCATATCAATATCATCATAAACATCAACCTCACCTCATATCAATTAAAGTCATCAATAGCAACATCAACAGTAAGTCACATTCCACATATACATACATCTATAGTTCATGCCTGAGATTCACACTTCCCAAGTCTTCAGACCACACAAGTCTAATAATAATGTTATTAATCAATAATAGATATGTTGCATCCCATTAGTGAAAAACATTGTTTTCTTGAAAACAAGCATGCAACAGGGACAAACATACATCCCCATAGTTAGGTTCCCTGACCTCAACTATGGCATTAAAATCTGTAAACTATAATAAACTCCCCTCACCTATCATGAGCTCTCCTTCAGTTCCTCTTTGCGTCTCTCAAATGTCTCTCTTGTTCACGCTCGTCAGTCCAAACACAAGGTTCTATATGCCAAATTGAAGGAAATTTAATATAGATTTCAGAAACAATGTAATGAAAACATTCGGAGTAAAATACCCCTATCAAACATAAAGGGCTGAGGGGTGTTTTGGATTCTTCCAAAAGGAAACATCATTTTGAAATTCCGATCATGCCAATGTGACCAGGGTTCAGTGAAGGTCACGAAAATAACATCAATGTTATAAAAAGATAACTTTTACAATGTCTAATTCTCTAGGGTTTTTCAAAGGAAGTGTAAAAACACCCTATTACAGTACCCAACACATTAGAGACACTAAGAGTAACTCAAAATAACAAGGAGAAGGGTTTAGAATTCAAGATTACATTAGAGAAGCTATGAAATGAAGGATTGGGGGAATTCTCTCCACTAAATCCTTGAGGAGGATTCTGAGGATTTTGCTCCGATTAAAGTGTTCCTCTTGGTGTGGGGTTTGACGGCAAGCAACAGCTGCTCGCAACGGCCGTCGGTGGTGGAGAAGGAGGTGTTAGGGTTCAGGTGGCGTTTTGGAGAAGAAGAGAGTGAAAAATCATGTTTTTCATGATGAGGAACGTATTTATAATCTGCAGATCGCGCTTAGCAAGTTCATCTCACTAAGCCAGAGTCCACTTTTCGCGCTTAGCACGAAAATTCCCTCTGCTCTAGGGCTCGCTTAGCAGATCAAATCTCGCTCAGCGCAATTCCCTCTCACAAAGTTTCTTCTCCCAAAAGGTCTCTGTGGCTTTGACAAAGTTGGGCCTATTTCTCCTTGTCAATGCCATACTTTTTGCAAACAGAGTCATCGACACTATCCTTGTCAGCTGCAATTGCCCATTTCGACGTCAAACCAGAATTAAACTATCTCCACCGCTACCCGACTGTTTGAAGTATTTGCTTTTTTGTCCTCAGATTAGATGCTTCAAGGATATCAAATTCAGCCCAAGAAATGAAAAATTACATTTTATTGTTACTAAATTAAAATTTTATTTTTCATCAACAAAATGCAACATTTAACTCAAATGCCTCCACCAACCAAAACCAATACAAAGGATCCAAGTGGTGAAGGTAACAATAATTGGAACAACAATGGGTCATCGCAAACTGTAGAGGCTAGCTGGAAAAAAATCTACAACTAAAGGGAGCAATATCTAGGGTGGTGGGTAGAACAAGGGATCTAGTTCAAACACTAGTTCTAAGGACTGGGGTCAATCAAGTACTACAGACAAGGGTCAAGCATCTAGTTGGAAAGAAACAACAGATGGCAAGAAAGAAATAATGATAACCGAATAGAAGTCCATCTGATTATCCTTTCAATTTTGTTTTATTATTAAAATAGAGGTAGTGTTCAAAAGAAAATTAATTTAGTATGCAAATTAATGATTTTAATTTCCAGTTCACATTCATTATTAATTATAAGTTAACCTTCAAATCACAACATAGTTAATGTGATGTTTTATCAATATAAATTTACATATGAATCTTTCCTTTTGTTATGTGCGGTTTAAGAGTCTTTCCTTATCCATTATCTAGATATAGGTTATTAAAGGTACTTCAAAATCTTATATTGGATATAAGAAATCAAGCAAAATTTTATCTTTTCATTCTTATAGGTTGTTACCATATTGTGTGTATCATGTCTCCTCAGTGATGATTGCTCGAGTTAAACTCTTCAACCAGGGTAACCAACTGACCAAAAGTTCACCAATTTTATTGGACTACTGGTATAGCTATATAATTCAAACTAAGAAAAGTTACAAAAAATTTTATTGGACTTCACCAATCTTACAATGATATAAAAAAAGTTGGAGTCCACATATCACAAAATTCCTAAGATGAATATTAACTAAGAAACAACTATCTATCTAATTCCTAAAAATTGACTTCAATTATATAAAGTGTGATAAGAAACCACTATGCATCAAAATTTTGGGCATAATTTCCTGTGTCTTTGGACATTGATACAATCCTACCCCACAAGGGCATTAGATAGAAGACTCTAAGAAGATTGGTCCAGAGATGCAAGAGAAGGCCCTAGGGTTCTCTTGAGCCTTAGGGTAAATTTTCGGCCCATGGGCTAAGTATGAGCCCTCTTATCTTTGTACATATTAGATTAAGGTTTCATTATTTTTTGGCCTTGTATATAGGGCACCATAATATAGGTAAGGTACCCTAGAAATGTAGAATTTTTCAGCCCTTGTATTTTAGGGCACCTAGACTAGTTTTTGTATTAGGGATAGTTTTGTAATTTCAAATGAATTAAGTGAATATTTGATGTGTGTGGTTGGAAATTAATTTAATTGAATTGGGAGAAGCCCAATCCAATTAAATTTTAGAGGGGGAGGTGAGCATTTGCTTGCTACACCCCATTGCCACATCATATAGTCACAGTTTGTGCATGTCCTTCATGCTTTACATGCCTCATGACACCTAAGCACACTTAGTGGAGAATCTTGGACTTGATCTTGGATTAGTGGGCTGAGCCATAGCCAAAATTCACTAATCATAATTAGTGAAAATTTGGCTCCACAAATTCAAGAGAAATTTGAATAGAAATTCAAATTTCAAATTACATGGCTCAAATTCACTGATGTGTGCGTATTTTTTCAACTTTGATAATTTGAGAATTACACTTCAAAGTTCAGACATCATTTGAGGCACAAAATTTTGTGCTCCTTCTCTCTCTCTCCCTCCACTCATCTTCTCCTTCCTTCAAGCTCTTATTCATGGCTTCCTACGGTGGTGAGCTTGTTCTTGACTTATCTTCTCATTGAAGTGGTGTCTCCAATCATCTTTCTCCTTCTCCATTCCACTGCCAACAAACTTCAAGAAGCAAAGGAATCCATTTATGAAGAAGATCCAAGGCCTACAAGCTCCAACGGAGCTACATCATGTGGTATCAAGAGCATCTTCATCTAGGTGATGTTCTTTTGCTTCCTCTATCTTTTTGTTTGGTGAATTCACTTTAAATCCTTGTTATTCATCTTATTCTACATGTATATCCTCCATTGTCTTGTGGTTTGGTGCTGTTTAGAGTAGATGCAAAAAAAAAAATAAACCGATTAAATCTTAGATCTACACTTGTTCTTGCATTTCTATGGTTCAAATTTCATAGATCTACTCTTGAATCATGTTTTTGTGTTGATTTTAGGTTCTATCATTTTTCAGTCATAATATTCTTGTGCTGAACCTTTAGATCTAAATTTTATTCCAAAATATTGATTAGAAAAAAAAACACAAAAATCTAAGTGTAAATCACTTAATCCATGTAGTCTTAGAGTCATGTTTAGTCATAGTAATTGTCACATTATGTTCTAAGTTTTTGATGAATTTTTATTTTGTTGATTGAATTCTAGATACATTTTTTTCATGTATTCTTGTCCTTCTTAGCCTATCTTTTGAATTTTGAGTCTAATTCATGCATGTTATTTAGTTCATAACATGTTCTAAATCAATTCCTAGAAGTAATCTTGTTGTTGAACTTTTTTTTTGTTTTCTAAGTTCCTACATGATGCCTATGATGAAGTTGAGTTGTGGCTGGATTTGTGAATCAAAATAAGTCTTAAGCTCTCTTGAATTGTGTTATTCAAGATAATTGAGCATAAGCAAACACAAATTGTCACTATCCAAGCCTTAAGCAACATAAACACTACTCTTGATTTCTAGGTTGAAATTGCTGGTGCTGGCAGCTTGAACATACAAACTTGTATAAATTATTGGGAATTGGTCACCACGAATTTTGAGCTGAAAGTTTTACTGAATTTTCTAGACTTCTGGATAAAAATTATAAAAAAAAAAGAACAAAGCGATTTGGATTAAAGGAAAAAGTAAGAAAAATCACACAAGTTGGAAGAAAAATCAGTGTCCAAGAAAAAAAAGGGAAAAGGAAGTGTGCTGGTTGTTTTGACTTGAAATTTGTTCTATAATTGGTGCCTATTTTATACCAATCTTAGTTCTGAAATTTCAATTGAAAATTAGTGTGAAAACTAGTACCAAAACTAGAGGTTTCTTGAGTCATTTTTTTTAGTTTCTACTCTACTCTAGAGCCATTCTTGGTTTCTCTGAGTCCTAGCTTGCTTTTAAGTGCTTGTCATTGCTTTAATTGTTGAATAATCCTTGAAAATTAGTCTTGTTAAAAATCTATTGGTTTAGCTTTCATTTCATTTTTTTTTTGTCTTTGGTTATTGCTTGTCTCTTTGTTTCTTTGTTTGTGAGTTTCCATATAGGGAATTGTAAAGGAGGATTGGTACCATCCGTTTAAGAATTTGAGTCAAGAAGCAAGGGGCCTACCACCTTAAGAGCTATTGGACTAAGAAGCACTCCAAATTGAGTGACTCACCAAAGAGAGAACAACCACCAAAATTGAGGACCTTGTTGTAATTTTTTTAATTGACAATTTATTTACCTTTATTGCTTTCAAAATTTTGTAACAAAAAGGCCTTTCATTGGAAGTAAGTTGGGAGCCTCCAATAGGTCACCCTACTTCCATTTATGTGTAATAATTTTAGGCAATTTTTCCTTAGGATAGTAAGTTTTTTGTTGGGAACCTTAAATGAGGTCATCCAAACACTCTTAGGATCCGCCTAGTTTACATTTCTTTCACTTTAATTTCTTGCTTACTTTCATACCTTATTTTCTATACTAGCCACACCTAGTTTATCTTGTTATTGCATAGTACTTTCTTCTTTCTTATCATGCTTATCTTGATTTCTTTTGGAACCTTAGCTTTTACCTTTTTGCAAACATTCAACAAGAAAGAACCACAACTTAGGAACCAACATGAGTCATCATTCATCTAGTGTTAATGGCGAGGGTACTAGTCATAAGGACCCTCAATCTAGAATCTTAGATGAGTTGAGTTCCCTCAAGTTATGGAAAGAAAAACTAGAAAGAAAAGAAAAAGGAAAAGGGAGGGTAAAAATAAATCAAGATGTGAGGAAACAAATAAGGGAAGAAGAAAAAAGGAAAATAATAAAATAGTTAAGAAAAGAAAAACATGTCTCCTATAGTAGTCATAACTCTTGCAAGAGCCTAAGTGAAGAACTTCATTACTATTATGAAGGAAGGCATAGGTCACATCTTAGACCTCACTCCCATAGGAGAGAAAAGGAAAAAGCCTCAAGAGGCTAACATTAATCTCCCATACTTCCATAGGAAGGACAATCTAGAGGCTAACTTAGATTGGGAAATAAGGGTAAAGTAACAACTTAAAAGGAAGTCTACTTCAAAATCTTATGGCTCTCACTCTTATCCAAAGAAAGACCAAGGTCAAGGGATCTTAGGGGTGACTCCTTCTAAGCCCAAAGATGATAAGGGGAAGACAATAGAAAAGCAACCCCTTAAGGCTAGTATGCAAGAGAAGACTAGCTCCATGGAGTGCTTTAAATGTCTTGGAAGAAGACACATTACTTCTCAATGCTTCACCAAGAAAACCATGATTATGAGGGGCCAAGACATTTATAGTAGCCAAGATGAGGCCACTACTTCACCTTCCTATAGTGAAAGTGAAGAAGCAAAAATGGAAGAATCTAGTGAAGAAATCTACCCCCAAGAAGAAGGACAACCTTTAATGGTTAAGGAGGAGTGTAAGGAGGTAAGTGTCTCCTCCAAGAGGTTAGCTAAGAAGGAAAGGCATTTTGAAAAAAAGACAAATATTAAAGAAATTTCCCTTCTTAGAAAACCTCCACATTTTCTCCATTGTAAAAAGACACTTGTTAACATTGTCACACCTCTTGGGCTTGACTTTTTTCCTCAAGTAAAGGAGTTGTTGGATGAGGGTTTGGTTCGCAAGAGCTTAAATCCTTGTGCTTTTTTGGTGCCCAAAATATGTATTATTAGGCACCAAATCCCTAAAATAGGTGGTATGATGAATGTTTTGAGTGGTGCAACCCTTTTATGTGAAATCACTCATGCACCCAACATCTTCATGATTTGTGTACATAGGGACTCATTAGGTAGGTTTGTTCTTATTTTTAGTTTCAATACAAACTTAGGTACTCGTATGGGACACCTTAGGTTTGTCATATTTTTTTGGTAGGAATAATCAACATGAAAATACAAAAGAATGAGGCTTGGATAGAAGACTCCAAAATGATTGGATAGAAGACTCACTAGTTCAACACCTTTGATAACTCATGGTGTAGCTCCATTAGATCTTGTAGGCCTTGGATCTTCTTCATCAATGGAGTCCTTTGCTTCTTGAAGTTTGATGGCAGCAGAATGGAGAAGGAGAAAGATGATTGGAGATGCCACTTCAAGGAGAAGATGAGTCAAGAACAAGCTCACCACCATAGGAAGCCATGGATAAGAGCTTGAAGGAAAGTGAAGATGAGTGGAAGGAGAGGGAGAGAAGGAGCACGAAATTTTGTGCCTCAAGTGAGGTCTGAACTTTGAAGTGTAATTCTCAAATGATCAAAGTTGAAAAAATGCACAGACATGGCTGTTCGCTACCGGCAAGTGCACCGAATCACACAAGTAGTATAAAATGGTAAGAACCGAGTATCGAACTCTCGGGGAACTTGTGTTACTTGGTAAAGCTATTTCAGTGATTAGGTGTCTAGTGTGAATAGAGATGTGTAAACTAACTATTAAAAGGGAAAATCACGTGAGTAATGATGCACAAAGACAAGTAGATGACACATTGGTCTTCCTAATAGGTGCCTGATGTTGGAAGGATATTCTCTACTTAACAATGCTCATGTGTTATATGGTGTCTCCTAAAATGCTAAACCCTGATTCCTCATGATAGTCTAGCCTAATCTTGATCAAGCATTGTCCGCAAATTCCTCTTGTTGGACTAAACTTGGCTAGGACTGCATTAAGACAAACATACAACAACTAGGTTACCGTACCCCGATTCCTCATGAAAATACGACAAACTAGCCCCGTCCTATCAAGTTCTAAGAATCAGACCAGTTTCCACTGTTGAATGATCCTAAAAACACATGCATCTACATGATCAAGGCAAAAACATGGTAGAATGAAGATCTGATAGCTCAGTCTTTAAATCATCTAGCTCAGTGTGATAGAGCTCTACCTTCCTCTCAGGCAAGATGTTTCTCCCCAAGACATTGTCTGTGTACCGGTTCCAAGCATCTAAGAAGGAAAATCTCCTTGTATCATATTGTGTTGTGGGTCTTGAACCAATACTTTTGCATTTCCTAGAAGCCATCTACATATAAAGGAACCAAAAAGTTAAACAGAACATAAGTTGATCAAATTCAAAAACTGAAAAATAAAACTGAAAAAGGTACTGGCGGCTTAGCGAGACATGGTCCACTTAGCTGGTCTTGACAAAAGCAAACTACTGCTTAGCCACAGGTGGGGCCACTTAGTGGAAGTTGCAGAACTTCAGCTTCTGCATAATTGGCTTAGCGGGCAAGTGCCCACTAAGCTGAACGTCTGCCACAAGGATTTGCGCTAAGCTCCTCAAAGGCTGTGCTTAGCGGCACCATACAGTTCAAAAACTACACTAAGTGTGGGAGCTTAGCGAGCGGGGCTCGCTTAGCTCGATGGATGCCGCAAAGAAATGCGCTTAGCTCAGGAAAGCTCGGCTTAGCGTATGGATATCAACAAAAAATTTGACTTAGTTACCTAGGCTTAGCAATTCAGCCTCGCTTAGCCAGAGGCATCTCAGCAAGAGGATGAGTGTTCATCCTCAAAAGATGAACTTGCTTAGCGTGGTAGGCACGCTTAGCGAGTTCTTCCGAGAATGCATATATTCAATGAATACTGATGAACTCGCTTAGCGCAGCATGCTCGCTTAGCATGCATTTTCCAGAAAATGTAGAAAATGCAATTTGTTTTCTTGCACTTTTCAAGCCTCTAAAAGGCATTTCAGACATGCAATGTTCCCAAAATAATCAATACAGTACAAACGTATATAAAGTCCCAATCTTAAACTATTTCTGAAAAAACATTAAAACCCTAAAAATCTAAAGCTAAATGTAAGGTTTTCTACCCTAATGTTTATACAAGTAAAAGAGAAAGGGAAGTAAGGAACTTACTTGTATCATTGATGCTTTGTGATTGGAAGTAGATAATGCAAAAAGAAAGCACAAATGCAAAATGCACAAATTTTTGGAGAGAGAATGCAGAGAAGAAGTTTGCAAAATCTGGCAATTGTGAGTGTAACTGGCGTTACACTCACTTAAGCAGTTTTCGACCTTCTCGCTTCGCGGACAGCTACGCTAAGCGAGCCAAAGAGACGTTTGGTTTCTCAATGAGGCTCGCTTAGCAGATCCACACGCTAAGCCGACGTTTGAAATTCAAAATCAGTTTTTTTTTTTAACACACAGAGGGCTTGGCTTAGCGCTCGGATAAGACCGCTTAGCGAGTTATGCAGATCAAAAAACCTACAACTCTCGCTAAGCCGGGCTCTAGGTCGACTTAGCTAAAATGATGCATCTTAAGTACAGAGGGGATAGTGCTTAGCAGATACGGAATCACTTAGTGCTTTCATTGCCGCAAGGAATTTAGCTTAGCCGTCGTGACTGGCGCTTAGCTCCATGAACCCCAGTTTTGGCCACAAGGAAATGAGCTTGGCGGCAACAAGTCGTGCTTAGCCAAACAATACACTACGCTTAGCGGTTAGGTCGTCACTTAGCCGAATTCAGATCGAATTGAAATGGGCTTAGCTCAGCCTTGGCCAGCTTAGCGGATCAAATCAGCCTGTGATGCAAGGGTTGGGCGCTAAGCACTTTAGACTCTCGGCTCAGCATATGACCAAAGATGCGCTTAGCGCGAGGCTTGCGCTTAGCGAAAGGACTGCTTTTCAGAAAATATTTTTCTAAGTTATTTTTCAATCCCCTTTTTTTTCAAGAAATTGAAACCCTTAAATCTTACATTCAAGGATAAGCTGATATACTCTAATGTATAGATTATAAAGCAAGTTCCACATGATATATGCATGAAAAACAAAGATAGCAGAAATTAAAACTGGGTTGCCACCCAGGAAGCACTTCTTTAACGTCATTAGCTTGACGCATTTACCTCAATGGGTAATATCATGTGTTGGTTCTTACCTCCAGAACCTCTTGACCCACTTCTATTACCTATAAGCAAACATTTTGTTCTGGAGTAGGCTTGTCTTCAACAAACAAATCAAAATCAATTTTCTGATGTTCAAAACCCTTCTCCAGCTTCTTTCTACCCATATCAACTATGCAGCTTGCAGTTAACATGAATGGCCTTCCCAATATTACAGGAATGTCAGTATCTTCATAGATATCCATTACCACAAAGTCTGTTGGGAAGATAAAACGTTTCACTCTGACCAGCACATCTTCAATTACTCCATATGGTCTGGTAATAGAGCGGTCAGCCAGTTGTAAAGTCATCTTAGTGGGCATGATCTCCAACTCTCCCAACCTTCTACACATGGTGAGTGGCATTAAATTAATGCTGGCTCCCAGGTCAATAAGAGCCTTTCCCATAGTGACTTCTCCAATCGAACAAGGAATAGTTACACTCCCAGGGTCTTTATGCTTGCATGGAAGGATCTTTTTAATCACTGCACTACAATTTCCTTCCACTACGATGTTTTCCTGGTGAAGATACTTATTTTTCCTTGTTAACATATCCTTCAAGAACTTGGAGTAGAGTGGCATCTGCTGTAAAGCTTCTCTGAAGGGCATGGTTATTTCCAGTTTCCTGAAAATATCTAAAAATCTCGCCAAATGATGGTCCTTCTCCTTCTTGGAAGGTACCACAGGATATGGTACTTCCATACTTTCATTCACAACTTTATCACTTCTACTATTCTCTTCCTTTTCATCTTTTTCATCTTTTTCAATTTTTTTTATTTTCTTTTTTTTTCTACTTCTTTTTATTTTTCTTGGTCATTAAATTATTTTTTCTTGACCATTATTTGTTTCTCTTTTTCCTGATTGCTTTCACCTCTCACATCATTTTGTTGCCATCAGTACCTTTCATTTCAACAGCTTTCTTCTTGTGCACAACACTCTCCTTATCCTCATCCTCCACAAACCTTTTACTCCTTGTCATCACAACTTTGCATTTCTCCTTGGGATTCTTTTTTGTATTTGCCATAAAACTGTTGGATGACTTGTCAGCTATCTGCTTGGCCAGTTGTCCCACCTGGACCTCAAGGTTCTTCAGTGTTGACTCAGTGCTTTTATGATTTGACATTGTTACCTGCATAAACTGAGTCAAAGACTCCTCCAACTTAGTAGTCCTCTGAAAGATGTTAGGCCCTTGTCGGATTGGCTTGTTCGAAGGTCCACCCTGGTCTTTGTTGAACTGATTACCAGGGTGTGACCTCCACTGTCCTTGTTAATTATAAGGGCCCTGCTGGAAGCCTGAAAATCCTCCTTGAGTTGATTTCCCATATAATGAATTTCTTGAGTGTTTTCTTCATTGGGAATACATTGGCCTATTTCATGAGCCTCGCCACAGATGGTACAACCGGTAACCTACAAAACAGAAGAATGTAAAGGTTGACCAATAGACAATTTAGTTAGCAACTTACGAAGTGTTTTTGTTAAAATCTCAAGTTGCTTAGAAAGCAACTTATTCTGTGCCAATAAAGCGTCATGTGATGATAGTTCTAACAAGCTTTTCTTTGTGGTTTGATGGGTTCTATCGCGCAAAATGGCGTGATCACTGACTGACATATTCTCAATTAGCTCAATTGCTTCTTTCGAGGTCTTCAGCTTTATTTTTCCCCCTGCAAAAGCATCTAGCAATTGCTTGGCTTGTGGTCTCAGCCCACCTATGAACATATTCAATTGAATTGGCTCAGAAAATCCATGGGTGGGAGTTTCTCTCAATAAACCTTTGAACCTTTCCAATGCTTCACTCAGAGATTCATCAGGGAACTGATGAAATAAAGAGATTACAGCTTTCCCTTCCGCAGTCTTGGACTCTGGGAAGTATTTCTTTAGAAATTTTTCAACAACTTCTTCCCAGGTTTTCAGACTGTTACCCTTAAACGAGTGAAGCCACCTCTTGGCCTCTCCTGCCAATGAGAATGAGAATAGGCTGAGTCTAATAGCTTCATCTGGCACACCGACAATCTTAACTGTGTTGCATATTTCAATGAACGTTGCCAAATGTGCATAGAGGTCTTCATTAGGTAATCCTTGGAATAAATACCCTTATATTAAATGAATTAAAGAATGTGGGTAGTTGATGTTGTGAGCTTGCACTTCAGGACGTGCAATGTTAGTAGAGAATTGCGGTACTGAGCTGCTTGAATAATCCTTAAGGGTGATCCTCTGGTGTTGCTCGTCTGCCATGATAGTAGCTTCAGGCAATTGAGTAGCGGATTCCCTTGATGATGGTGAATCAGAAAAAATGAGTTTCTTCCTCAAGAATGGATGCAACTGTTCTATCTTGCAGAAGTTTCCCTCTCCTCTCAGCCCTGTTCGTTCTCAATGTAGCTTCAATTTCTAAGTCCAGAGGAACTAAATTGCCTGTGGGAGATCTATGCATATAAAATACTAACAGACACAACGATTATCCAATTCAGTAAGAGAAGACAAATATGAATTGAGAACAAATATTCACAGATAATCAAAGAATAACGAATAAAGAATAGGCACCTAAAAATGAACTAACTTTCCAAATAAAATAAGTTCCCCGGCAACGGCTCCAAAAACTTGTTCGCTACCGGCAAGTGCACCGAATCGCACAAGTAGTATAAAACGGTAAGAATCAAGTATCGAACTCTCGGGGAACTTGTGTTACTTGGTAAAGCTATTTCAGTGAATAGGTGTCTAGTGTGAACATAGATGTCTAAACTAACTATTAAAAGGGAAAATCACGTGAGTAATGATGCACAAAGACAAGTAGACGACACGTTGGTCTTCCTAATAGGTGCCTGATGTTGGAAGGATATCCTCTACTTAACAATGCTCATGTGTTCTATGGTGTCTCCTGAAATGCTAAACCCCGATTCCCCATGATAGTCTAGCCTAATCCTGATCAAGCATTGTCTGCAGATTCCTCTTGTCAGACTAAACTCGGCCAGGACCGCATTAAGACAAACATACAACAACAAGGTTACCATACCTTGATTCCTCGTGAAAATATGACAAGCTAGGCCCGTCCTATGAAGTTCTAAGAATCAGACCAGTTTCCACTATTGAATGATCCTAAAAACACATGCATTTACATGATCAAGGCAAAAGCATGGTAGAATGAAGACCTGATAGCACAGTGAACACACAAAATATCATTAAATAGATAAAATTAGATATTTACATCAAGTACCTACAAGGAAGATCCAACAGAGGATTTAGCTTTCCATAACTGGGAGACTTCCTTTACAACAAAGAGAAGAGAAAGACGAAAGATTGTAGAAATACAAGTAGTGGGGATGTCTCCTCCACCTCTAGAACCTCACAATCACTCACAAACTCATCTTAAGCTCTCAGGACGGCTTCCTCTTCCAACTCTGGTCTTTACAGATCTTCACACAACAAAATCTCTCAAACTCTCTGGAACTTGGACCTTTCTCACTCTAGAACTCTCCAATTATGTAGAAGCTTCAAGAAAAGGCCAAACTCCCCTCCAAAATCTGATTCCAGGCTTAAATAGGTGGCTTTTTTCGTGCTTGTGCGCTTAGCGCAATTCTGAACCGCTTAGCGCACATTAGTGAATTTCGGCTTAGCGTGGCTTTTCTCGCTCTGCAGATGGACCGAAGTGGTGCGCTTAGCGGGATGGCCCTTCGCTCAGCGAACAAGCACAGCTCATCCTTCTTCCAGATTCATCCTCACGCTTAGCCGAGGATTGTTGCGCTCAACGGATAGCTCGCTAAGCCAGCAGATTGGCTTAGCGAAAGGGTGAAAATCAGCACTTCAAAACTTGCCTAATTATCCTGAAATTGCGAGAAAATGATTATTAAATACACAAAATGGGAGTACTACATATTTATTACCTATCTTTAACCAAAAGTAATTACAACACTGCAAAAAAACCATAAATTGGACGAGTTTGATACAATTTACACAAGTTTTATACAAAAAAGTTAATCATATTCACCGACTAACAATGGCCTCTATTTATAGCCAGGGAAATTTGAATTTCTATTCAAATTTTACTAGAATTTGAAATTGAATTTGTGGAGCCAAATTTTGGAGCCAAAATTTCACTAATTATGATAAGTGAATTTAGTTATGGTTCATCCCACTAATCCAGATCAAGTCCAAGATTCTCCACTAAGTGTGCTTAGGTGTCATGTGGCATGTAAAGCATGAATGACATGCATAAACTGCGACTATATGATGTGGCAATGGGGTGTAGCAAGCAAATGCTCACCTCCCCCTCTAAAATTTAATTGGATTGGGCTTCTCCCAATTCAATTAAATTTATTTCCGACCACACACATCAAATATTCACTTAATGAATGTGAAATTACAAAACTACCCCTAATACAAAAACTAGTCTAGGAACCCTAAAATAGAAGGGCTGAAAAATCCTACATTTCTAGGGTACCTTACCTATATTATGGAGTCCTAAATACAAGGCCAAAAAATAATAAAATCTTAATCTAATATGTACAAAGATAAGCGGGCTCATACTTAGCCCATGGGCCTGAAATCTACCCTAAGGCCTTCTCTTGCATCTCTTGCCCAATCTTCTTGGAGTCTTCTATCCAATGCCCTTGCGAGGTAGGATTGCATCAGACATTCACCACGTCCTAATGAAATTTAACTCATTTTAATGCACAATGTGGTTTGAGTTGCAGGAGGTTTCTCAGAGAAAGAAAAGATTTGCATCAAATCTTTCGGTTAAAGATTTGATCCAGATGATTGAAGATACTGTGGTAGAAATGGAATTTAGAGTTCATAAGAAAAATGGCAAAGTTAGAACTATAACTTATGTTTTATTCAAGTTGCTTCTATTTCCTACAAACTTTCAAATAAACTAAATGTTAGTTTAGCTAAAAGTACATAGAATACCAAAATTTCAGTTGGAAGTGATGCGAGAGAATAAGGTGCACAAAACTACCGGCTGCCTCTCAGTGGTAGTAAAGGTAATGTATGTTTAGAATGAGCTAATTGATTGTAAACTAATCTTTACATCTCAATGTCTGCATAATTTGTTGATGCTAAGAAACTAACTTCATTTCAAATTTATGAGGGAGGAAATGGGGTTTAATAGTAATTAAAAGATAGCCCACAAAAAGGAATAAGATAGAGAAAAGAGTAAATAAGTGGTTTAACCAAAATGTGACACCATAAATGAATTATTGTTGTAGTAAAAAGTTGATTGTGCAATTAACATGTCACCGTTTATGATGCATGTCATAGCTTTTATAAAATATATAGTTAAATTAACTAGAAACCCAATAACTTTGTGCTATGGACTAAACCTTCAAACTAAATACTCAAAGGTTAATTAGTATCATAATATCCCATATAAATTCATTGCTATATGCCAGCATCATCTAGAAGGAAAGATCCAAATATACCCATAGAATACGATAGCAAGAGAAAAACAAAAAGAAAAATGAAAGATTGCAAAAACAAGCACTAATCAATAGATATAGTGGCCTACTTGTCTTTTGCCTTGAGTGAAACCCAATATTTGTTAATTGCCAAACTAATAATTTTATAGGTCAAGATCTCAATACTCAGTAGCTAGACAAAAGCATGAAAGGACTAACCCATATTTACCTTACTAGACAAAAAGCTTTTAGACACTACCTTTATGCTTTTGTTCCTCAATTTGAAGATAAAGACAGAATAGAATAGGGACCCATTGAATAGTAGAACTATAGAAAGTCACCTTTTGAATCCTTAGAATAAAGTAATCTAGCTTACACGTGAATCAATTCAAGTAGCCCATACATTTTTGGAACAAATTTGTCTAACATAAGATTCCTATTGTCATTTTAGTTTATGCTTTCTATAAGTTCAATAAATCATTCTGCAAAATATAGAATCAATATATAATCATATTCTCAACTCAATTATAAAAAAAATCATGTTCTCAACTCCAAATGTGAAAGTCCTCTGCAGACCCAATTACAAGCAAAAATAAAAACAAAACAACCCAATTACAAGAAGGATGCATATTTTCTTCCACAATTACAAGCAAAAAGAAGCAACCACATACCTCAATCTCGCAATAGCAGTGACGATCCCAACTCGCGGAGCAGTTCTAGGTTAAGCATTCTAAACTTAACTAGTTGATGTTAACATTGGTTTTTCAATAACCGATTTTAGCGTTCTAAACTTCACATTTGTTTTAGAGAAACCAATGTTAACGAATTAATGTTAACATCAGGTTTTTAAAAAACTGATGTTAACATACTCTAGTTAACATTGGTTTTTTCAAAACCAATGTAAATTAACTCAATTTATTTATGAAAATGCCACTGTGCTGTTGTTAACATCGGTTTGTGGGAAAACCAATGTTAATCATGCAATGTTAAATCTATAAATTCTAGTAGTGACTACTCACACACTCCATTTGGAGTTCTGTAGTGTCCTATAGGGTTGAGATCAAGGATAGATGTTGCTATTATCATAGGAGAGAGTTGCAATCATCACTACTTCATAAATGTCATTGTCATTCGTTTGTAAGGCTAAATTGGAAATTTCAAAATAAGTGTAACTCGTGGATCATGTCTAAAGAATGCTTAACCAAATTTTACAGGAGTGCAAAGGCAGGTTTTTATGCTTCTAGGTACAAGAGATTCGGCAACCTATGGTATATCATTGATGCATTGCAAGCCTTCATCGAGCATCAAAACCAAGATCTGAGAATCACATAACTGAGTAAATTTCATAGGCAATCTTACTAGTGAGTGCTAAGCTACAAATGATCATAACAAAGATGGAACTACGGATTCAAGACAGAGGGGAAGTATTCAAGGGTGCACCTGTAAATTTTTTCCTATTTTTTGAAGATTCATTTTTGTTATTCTAATATCATCTGTAAAACATTAAGATATGGGGCTATTTTATGTGAATAATTGTTCCTTCACCAAGTTTAAATTTGATAGGGAGCATCTCATTTTCATTATTAATTTTTTGGACATTTATATGACAATGCAATGGTTATGCAATGCTGATAAATTCTATATACAATTAATTGGTATAACATTTTAATTAAATCATTCTATCTTCATTCTTTTAAATAATTATTATAAAAATTAACAACTTTTAATTACGTGCTAAATAAAAATTAAAAAAAATAAAACAACATCGATTTCAAAAAAAATTGTCTTAGACTATTTAATAATATAAAAAATTGAGGATTATAAGAAAATTTTTCCAAAACGTCTTAGAAAGTAGACTTAATAAAAAAGACATTCTAGGACTGTTTTTAGAGAATCACCTTAGAAGTACACTTTCTAAGACGGTTTTCCAAAAACCGTCTTAAAGTCTTCAATTTTTTTAAAAAAAAATTCTAAGATGTTTTCTCTGCAAACCGATGTAGACACCAAATTTCTAAAATGGTTTCAAAACCATCGTAAAAGGTATCAAATAACCGATGTAGAAAGCCTTTTTTGTAGTAGTTTCAGTATCATTGGGGTTGCTTATATAACTAAAAGATACGATCTTAATATATCTTTTCTTATTTGATCCTTTAGGAGGTGAAGATAAACTTTCTCACTTTCCTATTTTAGAATAACTAAAAGCTCCATCGGTTTGTTTCATAGTATACAAAAACTTGTTGTAAATTGGTAGAACAATATGTAAATTGTTGTAAATTTCTTGATATGTAACCTCGATTCCTATCGATAAAAAAAAGTTGTACAAATGGACTAAATGGATATGTGGCATGCAAGTGCACTCGACCAACTACCGAAGAGCTTGAGAATTTTGGCACACCAGACCTCACTATTTATAATGCTGGATAGTTTCCTTGCAATCGTTACACTCACTACATGACATCTTCTATAGCATTGATCTTAGTCTTGCAACGAAGGAAATGGTAATCCTGGGGATACAGTATACAAGGGAAATGAAGAATGGTCTCTTTAGTGCCATGCACTATCTCATGCCCAAGAGGCAAATTCTCTCCCTACACTCTGGCTGCAACATGGGCAGAGATGGAGATGTTAGGAGCATATTTATGTTAAATAAAATTCATGTAATTATTTTTAAATTAAAAATGGGTTTTGATTTTAACAAAACTCCCAAGAAATTTACTCAATAATAATAATGTTTAATTTTAATAGTGTTAATAGATTTCTATTAAGTCAAATGGATTGCCTTGTAAATTTAAATTTTATTTTTATAATAATTACATTAAATATTGAAATAGTGAACAATATTCAATTGTATGATAGTTGATTACAGTGTAAATATTTATACAATGAATGTATTTAATTTAAATTCATAATAATAAAAAGTTTAATTTTTATATATTATTAGTATTTTTAACCAATTAAAAAGTATCCTAAAATGCGATTTTTTTATAAAAAAAAAATCAACAATCTTATTATATATAATAATTTATGATTAGACAAAAATATAAAAAAAAATATTATTATAAGTGATTAGAAGAAGAGTATTGTTTCATTTGCTAGCATAGTTCTTGCATCAAAAGGGTCCATCGAAGTGTGGCTTGGGACATGTTACTTCCTTTCTTACTCCCTCCGTGTGGCCATACTTTAGTGCATGTGTTTTCAAACATCATTAGGCATGGATTTGATTTATGTCCTCTTCCATTTTTCTATAAATTTTCATACTAGGTACTGGAATGACCACTCTGTCCATGGATCATAATAGGTATTTAATGGGAGATGATGAACACTATTGGAGTGAGAGTGGTGTCTCAAACATTGAAGGTGGTTGCTATGCCAAATGCATTGATCTCTCAAGGTAGAATGGACCTGACATCTGGAATGCCATCAAATTTAAGGCAGGTATAACTCTATTAACCTTAGCCTACTTCAACATCTCCTTATCTTTGATTTCATGCATTTTGACACATTTTTTATTCACTTTGATGTGAGTCTTGGAGAATGTTGTTTTTTATGAGCATTTTCGGGAAGTTGATTACACTGCCAAATCAGTTGCAGGTAAGTAATAAGTTTGTTTATATATAAGGACTTAGCCGTGACTTGATCATACCAAATTAAAGGTTGACTTTAATGTATGCTTGCAAGATGTGTCCATGAGTCATGACACTAATCCATTATGTGAGGTCAACTCCTTCAAATAAATGAGGCTGATTAGGATGGAATTTAACAATTCAAACCTTTGAATATTATTCAGACTACAAACATTAAGGTGGGTTAAATTACAGGAATTTGTGGGGGCATAATAACATCTTATAGACCTTATACTAATTCGAAATTAGTTACAATATACCTTGTTGATAAAATATAATAATGTTTTTTCCTTGTTGCAAAAAATACCGGTGCAGCTTATCCAATTGACTACATTCCAAATGTGAAGTTACCATGTGTGTGTCCTCACACTAAGAATGTGATCCTTTTGGCAAGTGGTGCATTTGGTGTGCTTCCTCCTGTGAGTAAGCTAAGGCTATCGCAGACCATGTACCATTTCATCAAAAGATACACAGCTTTTGTAATGTCTGGGTAACTTATAACACTCAATCTTGGCTAATATGGCTTCCTCTATATATCTCTCCAATGAGCTCTTCATTTATGATGATTAAAGGTGGCAGGCACGGAAGAGGGGATAAAGGAGCCACATGCAACATTTTCAGCTTGTTTTGGTGCAGCCTTTATAATGTTACACCCTACAATGTATGCAGCCATGCTTGCTGAAAAGATGAAGAATCATGGTGCTACTGGATGGCTTGTTAACACAGGCTGGTCTGGTGGAAGGTAACCGTTTAGTAGTAATAATAATTATAATTAAAAAAGGAGTGCTAGCAATATTTTCAAACACATTTTCACATTGTTTTCAAAAACACCTTTTTCTATTGGTTTAAAATTCAGATAGGATCCACAAATTAAGAATGGAGAATGGGAATCACATTTTTAGTAGGTCCTAAATGAATTTCAACCAATAGAAGATAAATTGTTAGTTAAAGAACATTAAAAAAGAGTTATTAATACAATAACTCATACAATAGTTGATACAACAATAGTTTTTCTATTTATTTCTGTATCACATTACTCATCACTTCTCATATTTCTTTCTCCTTTCTCTCTCATAAAATTGGTCATACAATTTCTTGTATAGATAACATTTTCTATAGAAAAGTGTTGCTAAAATATATTTTTTTCTCTTCAAAGATCTAAAACCAGCTTTTTTTTCTTGCTTGTGCAAAACTGCAGCTATGGTTGTGGAAGTCGTATTAAACTATCTTATACAAGAAAAATTATTGATGTTATTCACTCTTGAAGCCTCTTGGATGTTAAGTACAAGAAGACTGACATTTTTGGACTTGTGATCCCCACTGAAGAGGAGGGAGTCCCCTTGGAAATTCCAAAACCTGAGAACATGGTTATGGTCCCACAACACTCATTTTCAATCATTAACTAATTTTTTTGTCACTTTCAAAGTCTTTTAACATAATTTGGAAATTTTGTTTGATTGCAGTGGTCAGAAAAACAAGCCTACAAGGAGAAACTATTGAATCTGGCTGGATTGTTCAAGAACAATTTTGAAACATTCACTTATGGAGAGAACAACCAAGTGATAAAGGAGATTCTTGCTGCTGGACCAATCATTAATGATTCTTGCATTCTTTGGTTATTTCGATTTGAAAGAAAGATGATACATAAGTACAAGATTGTCATCATGCCTTGAAACAAAGAAGAAAGTCATGGAAATCTTTTTATTGCACCTTGAAAATCAAGTATTGTCATGTTCTGTTTGTTCCCTTTTTTATGATTATGTAATTTTACTTGGGTGTGGTTATTCTATTGGCTATTGTAGATGCCAGATATCATCTCATCTTTGTTAGGTGTTTTGGGATACATAAATACTCTTATTTGTTTTTGTGATTATGTGACATCCCTGGGAAGTGGAACTTTGTCCCCTTCATCCCTCAAATGGAGAGGAGTTTAATTAGTCCATGTTTTTCAATTTTCCATGTTTGCTCCAATGTTTCCAAACTACTTGATCTTTTTTTTAAAGTAAGGCAATTATTTTATTGCATAGATTAATTCTTTGAACTTGTAAAAACCTTAGACGATTAACTTACATACAATTGATATTTATTTTATCTTGATAACTAAATAATAATAATAATAATAATAATAATAATAATAATTTGGAAACAGAAAGCATCCCAATAGATAATGAGCAATGTGATTTTTATATTATGTGACTTTACCTATGATTAAAGCCTATAAGTACAAGTTAAGGGTTTGTACCTACTGTCTTTCAATAATAGGCATAAGTTAAGGACTTTTACCTACACACATTGTGAATTGTAGGAATCACGTATAGTGAAAATCAAATGTAATTGTAGATGAAAATAAATCCATAGGTACAACATCTACTAATAGACTATAATTCGTTGCTGTACACCCACTCAAATTTGATAACCAAAATGTCTTAAGGACAAAGTCTTTAATATATTTACCTATGCATTTTTAACATTTAGTGATGGTTTTTGTTCGTAGGCATAAGTCATTTTTCTTTTAGTGTGAAGATGGGACGTGTTAATTTGGTTGGAGTTTATCATTGGCACCTTTTGTCAGTCAATACGATATTTGTTGTTTTAATTCTAATTATAAATAGGAACAGATAAAAAAATGATAATGTTTGTTGTATGATCTTGATGGTATTTTGATTTTGAACATGAAACTATATATATCAATATTATAGCTTTTATATTTGCTTTTGTTGATTGCATTATTTTTTCAATAGTGTTCCATTCCAACTTCTCTCTCTCTCTCTCTCTCTCTCTCTCTCTCTCTCTATATATATATATATATATATATATATATATATACACATGATCTATATTCGTATTGAGATATATACTGGATATGGCTACGAAATTCCATGAACAAGGTGTTATGTGTTGAAATTAATCCTCCTAATTTGGGGAAGAGATTGAAGGTTATAATTATTTCTTGTTGTGATTATTCATTCAAATACTTGTACTTCTTACCATCAGCAGAATCAATATCTTTTTCATCATGCTTGAGGCAAGGAACACAGTCATAGCCTGTCCATAGAATTGAGAGCATTGTTCTTGATTGCCATGGAAGATTATGAAAGAGCCCTTAGGTATTTACTATGTAATGTGCCAAAAGATACCTACATTTTATGCATAGTTTCATAAGTGTTAGTCCAAGAGGTGATTTTCAGTTATTACATCTTCTTTGCTTTCAGAATGAATAGAAACTAATAAGTACTTTGTCAAAAGCTACCTACAATTTATACATATTTGTTTATATTGACACACCCATTTATACACTCACACAAAAAAAACACACCAACTTGTTGAGAGAAAACATTTCAGAATACACAATTTTGATCACCTTTCAACATCGATTTCCGCCAGAATGGATGTAAATAATGATTTTCAACGTTAGTTTTTTAAAACCGATGTTCCATTTGCCAACTTTCAATGACAATTGTTTCGACATTGGTACTTGAACCGATGTTAAAGCCCTTTCATGTAGTGGCGTTGTAATTAGAAGTTGAATTCCAATTTAATAAAATCGGTGATAACACAAGTACTAAGGTATTATTTAATTAATTTAACTACTACATTATATCTATAAATATACTATATATAATTTATTTAGTAAATTACATTTGTATTTGGTGTTTTCTACAAATTTCGTCTAATACCCCTCAACTAATGGTAATGACTTAATGATTTTAGAACAAGAGTGTAAAAGTAATTGAAATAGATGATGGCACAGTGCAAAAGTTATTTGTGTCCATTGGATTATGTCATACCCTAATTTCGTATGGGAACGATCATTTGCAAAAATTTGGATTCTTGCCAGCCAAATTGAGCTACTTAACACCAATTATCGGAAGGAAATGTGAAAAATACCCAAAATAGGGGCAAAAGGGTCACTTTTGGGGCATTTTTCAGCCTCTGGGCCCACTAGAAAGCTTAGGGATGAAGTAACCAGCTCGCCTGGGCAAGCTAGGCTACTTCAAGAGGAAGCAAGAAGCTTGCCTGAGCAAGCTGAGCTCACCTGGGCAAGCTCCCGTGCAATCTCCACCCCCCATTTGCTATAAATAAGCTTGAAGGGGCTGAAGGAAAGGGGTCTCTGAGGTCCTATGGTCCCGAGGTCCAAAAAGAAGAAGAAAAAGGAGAAAAAGAAACTAAAACACCGCCGAATCGCGTCTGCAATCGGTTTCTACCTCCTTAGTCGGTTGTTCTTCGTTCGTTCTTCATCCTTCACCCGGTTAGTTCTTGTTTTAAGGATTTGAATTTGATTTATGGACCCTTAGGGCTCCTCTATATTGTTTTGTGCATCTTCAATGTCTTTCGACCAAGACTATTACCATTTTCTTTGCCTTTCAGAGACAATCAAGTCTATCAGCATCAAAGACAATCATGGTCATCTACCTTTTTTCGAAGACTTCAATGTTTTTCAACCAAGACTATTACAATCTTCTTTGCCTTCTAGAGACAATCAAGTCTGTTGGCATGCAGAGACATGTTAGAATAATGTGACTCATGTGTATTAAGGGCCTAAACTTGATTTAATAAAATAAAGGGACCTATTGACAAATATGGGAAGTTAATAAACTTTTGATAACTAACTTGATGGATGTTTGTTAATAAAAGGCAAAGGGTTTTATCTCTGCCATAAACGTTTTTCCTCTAATTGCCATCAAGAACGTGAGAGGAAAATAAAAGAAAGGAAAGAGATAGATTGGGACAAAGAAGATTGATGAACTCTTGTCTTTCATGGATCAAGGTAAGTTCTACTTACTTTCAAACTATATAAGGGAATCATAGATTCTAAGATCCTTACATTATGTGATAGATTCATTGAACATAAATGTATGGAATCTATAACTAACATGTGGTATCAGAGCAAAGGTTATTGAATTTTTTATTCTCCATGAATGATGTTTCTTCCACACATTGTATGAATCTGATTCCAATTAGAAAATTATTCAAACCATTTTGTTTTTCATTGTGCATATTATAATTGTTGAAATTCAAGAGATCGTTCAAAGGTCCAACACCTTAACGATTCTCCACTTTTCAAAAATCAAAAGATCGTTTCGAGGTCCAACGCCTTAAACGAATTTTGTTTGTAATCAAAAATCAATCTTTCAAAAAAAAATAATAATGTAACACCACAAAATTTCAGACTTAAAGAACTACATTGGTCTGATTTTCACATCGCACCTGAGGATACGTAGGAGCGAGGACAATACCCCTGTCGACCCCAAAAAATAAAAAATAAAAACATAAAAAGGGAAAACACATAAAAAATATGAAAAAGGAAAATACATAATTTTGAAATCATTTTGCTCACTTGACTAAAGGTTGTCGTCCCTTGTGACGGGCGCGTGGGGTGCTAATACCTTCCCCATGCATAAACAACTCCCGAACCCTCATTTTCAAAATCCTCCGACCATTGTCTTTTTTTGGTGTTTCTAACGTTTTCCTCAAATAAACATTGCTGGCGACTCCACTCGTTTTCTCCCTCGGAGGCAAACGCTTAGGCCCATTGTTTTGGCTTTTTGCGCCCCCGCCAAAGGGTAGGTTGCGACAAATTACCATGTTTAAAGATCTATTAATTTCAATTTTCTTCTTTTATTTTTTGTTCTATTATTTTTTCTCTTTCCTTCTTTCCCACAATACCCTTTAACCTTTATATCATTCTTCCCCACTTTTTCGTTTCTCCTCCATCCAATCTTCTAGATTGGAAAATGGTACCCTTACTGCCCCTCCGCTTGATTATGATTTCATTCAATTCTTGATTCATAAACAATTTTCCCGATACAATAGTTGAATATTTGGATGGGGCAACATTCACGTTTGGTGGTGGCATCAGAGGAGTGGGAGCGGGAGGAGAAATTTAAACCTATCCAACACTGAGATTGGGGAGTTAGAAAGAGTTGAACAGTGGGTGAGAAGAGAGAATCATGGACAAATTGGGAAAACAACAAAAATAATAAGAAAAAAAATAGAATAAGAACAAAATATCGAAGTGTAGGCCTTGGGGGTATGGTGCCCAAGTTATTTCACTTGTTCACCCTATTGTTTGTCAAATAATGTAGAGGTATCAGATGTAATAATTTGCATAAAACATAGATGGTGCATGTAATTTACTCAAGAAATGGTTTTAAGAATGGACGAATGACACTACCAATGTAGTGTTGCCATCTTACAACACAGAGATTACAATTTCAAAAGATGTTCTAATAAAACTTATAATAATAATATTAATTAAATATGGGTTTTTAAAAAATAGAATGGTAATGATATTACCAAAAACATTTATCATATTAAATATATTAATTCAATTAATAATTTTTAAATAATTAATTAGACAATGTTTTTTGTCCAACAGATTTATTATATTTAAATTATAAATAATCAAAGGATTAGCATAGCGTTGTAAGACTTTGTTGCGTTTATATCAGTGAAAGCAATATATTTAGTGTGAGAACATGTGTTTGATTCCTACCATATGCAAAATTTCCTTAGGCCAGCAAAAGCCACGAGCTGCTAGCGAGATTAGTCTTTAACCCAATGTGTTAGGGGACACTCATGATCTCAGACCCAAGATAAAAAAAAATATTAAAATTATAAATTATTTTATTATATTAAATGCACTAATTAATATTTTTATTTTTTAAAAGAAATTATTATATTAAGAATTTTTTATTTGGGATAAAAAAATCATTTATTAAAACAATTTATTATTTTTCAAAAACTATATTAAATATTTAATAAATACTTTAAATATTTCGTAACTAATACCTTTTAGAGCACTTGATAGAAAGATGTTACTTGAAATTAGAGGTGAACATGGATCGGAGTGACCAAAAAATACCTTAGAAAATCTACTTGACCTAATCCATATTTGCTTGGTTTGGTCAAGTTCATGGATCAAATCGGATTAGAAAATGAGAAACTCAATGAAGTCAACTCTGGTTATGAGTTTGTTGCAAATGAAAATTAACCTAAGTCTCGACCCAGTCTAACTTGATTAGTTAATATATAAAAATAATTTTATATTTAGTCTATATAGAATTGAATTGAGACAAAGAAAGTGAGTTGAAAATCACATTTTCTTTTTCCTTTCTTCTCCGCCACTAGCCATACGTTATCGTCAGATTCCATAGTGAGTTCTCTCTTCTTTTCTCTTTTTTGTCATTTCTCCCTTCTATTCTCAATCTGAAGTGCTAAATTGGTACTTCATTTCACTTTCAAGTTTCAAGGTCTCTGTTTTTCTTTGAAGATCTCCTTAATCCTCTCTTTCGCCACTCGCAAATACTCACAAGCCATTTGAAGCTTTGTTGAAGGTTTGTAATCTCTCATTTTCATTTTCTGTATTTTTTCATTTTCAATTTTTCTTGTTCAAATTCTTTTTAATTATTTAATATTTGTTTGGTATGTTTGTTCAAATTTAGGTGAATTAACAACCCTAATTGAGCTTTTTTTTCCAATTTTCCAATTTTTTTTTTTGTAACCCTAAAATTGACTCAATTTAGCCAACATAGAAAAAAAGTCAAGTCTGAATTGAAGAAAAGTACCAAACTGAATCTAGTTTATCTGATCAAGTCTATTTACCCGATTCGAATCTAGTTGAACAAAATTAACCTGTGTTCATCCCTACTTCTCAACTAGTTTTCTGGAGTATGACCATTTGGCATTGTCATACCCTAATTTCGTCCGGGGACAATTATTTGTCAACATGCGGACCTTGGTTGACCACTTTGAGATGCTTAAACACTCACCTCCGCGTAATCCATAAAGTTTCGCGATGTTTCGGAAGGAAATTAGCCAAAAACATAAAATGGGGGGTGAACTGATCAATTTAGGGGGGGTATATGTTATATTTCCCCTACAGTTACTTTTTGTTCCACTTTTTCTTCGTTTGAATATATTCAAGGGAAATCCGGTTTGCCGAAAAGCGCACCAGATCGTCAAGTATTTAAAAATTAAAATGGATGAATCTGAGTATCGAACATAGGGAACTAATGTTAGCCTGAATTAAGTTCAGAAATGAAGCATTGTTGAGAGAACATGTATGACTGATAATTTCAAACAAAATGTAAACTAAACTTTTATGCTAAAAACTATAAAATGCAAGGTAAATAAAAGTGACAGCAGTAGGTAGAAATGTTGGGTCTTTCTAACAAATAAGCTGATGCATAGAAATATATTTCTCTAATCGGTTGTGCTCTCGTGTTCTATGTTGTAGCCTAAATTAGTAAACCTTCGATCCCTCGTCAGGCCAAATTAATCCAAGCTTAATCCGTAGATCCCTCATTTAAGACTAGACTCAGCTCAAGTAGCTTACATAAGTTTAGCCTAATTAAGCCTAAAGTGATGTAGCTCCATGTGGAACTTGTAGGCCTTGGATCTTCTTCATCAATGGAGTCATTTGCTTCTTGAATTTTAATGGAAGCGAAATGGAGAAGAAGAAGAGTTGAGAGGAGACGCCACTTCAATGAGAAGATGAGTCAAGAAGAAGCTCACCACCATAGTAGGCCATGGATAAGAGCTTGGAGGAAGAAGAAGATGAATGGAGGGAGAGGGAGAGAAGGAGCACGAAATTTTGTGCCTCAAAAGAGGTCTAAACTTTGAAGTTTAATTCTCAAATGATCAAAGTTGAAAAAATGCACACACGTGGCCTCTATTTATAGCCTAAATGTCACACAAAATTGGAGGGAAATGTTGGATCAAGTGGCCTCAGAATAATTAAGAAGGGGGGTTGAATTAATTATTCCTAAACCTTTACTAATTAAAAATTTACTCTTCTAAGGCTTTTACTATGTTGTTAAGAGAATAAGGAGTAGAAGAGAATGTGGACACAAAAGAATTCTCAGGCGGTTAGTCCTTTGAACACTTTTGTATAAGGGAATGGGAAGAATCAAAAGAATTCTCAGACTGTGTCATTTTGAATTCTTTGACAAGGGAGAAGGGATACACAAAAGAATTCAGGCGGCTAGTCCATTGTTCTTTTGGAAAAGGGAGAAGAGAGACACAAAAAGAATTCAGGCGGTTAGTCCTTGGTGAATTCTTTTTGGCAAAGGGAGAATAGATGAAAAGAATGAATAGCACAAGTTTTCAAGGTTTAGAAAACCATAAAACTTTGGAAAGCTTTTGGCACAAAGAAGAAGAAGAAGTTCAAAGAGATTCAAGGCTTGTGAAGGATTGTAATGAAATTGATTGAATTTTTGGAAAAAAGATTTTTTAAATGCAAAACAAAGCCTTGCTTTTATAGACTCTTCATGTCTGGTCAAGAGAACCATTAGAAGAGTTATGACTTTTAGAAAAACTTAAAACCAATTTGAAAAAGTCAAAAACCATTTGAGGAGTTACATCTTTTGATTTACTCAGAAACAATCACTAGTAATTGATTACCAAATCAGTGTAATCGATTACACAAAGCTTTTATGTGAAAGGATGTGACTCTTCACTTTTGAATTTGAATTTTAACATTCAACGACACGGGTAATCGATTACCAAAACAATGTAATCGATTACAGTTTTTTGAAATCAATTGGAACGTTGTAAATTCATTTTGAAAACTTTTTCAAATCCATTTTTCTACTGGTAATCGATTATAATAATCTGGTAATCAATTACCAGAGAGTAAAAACTCTTTGGTAAACATGTTTTGAGAAAAGTCCATGTGCTACTCAGTTTTTGAAAAAAACATTTTCATACTTATCTTGATTAAGTCTTCTCTTGATTCTTGAATCTTGAGTCTTGAATCTTGATCTTGATTCTTGGAAGCTTGATCCTTTAATCTTGATTCTTGAATTCAACTTTCCTCTTGAATCTTGAAGTGTTCTTCAACTTTCCTCTTGAGTCTTGAAGTGTTCTTGATTCTATCTTGAACATCTTGAACTCATTCTTTGATTGACCTTTGAGCTTTTTGTCATCATCTTTGTTATCATCGAAACATCTTTGAATCAATCTTGATTCATCATGAAGCTTTTCTTCTACAATCTCCCCCTTTTTGATGATGACAATTCCTGAAATCAAGAAACACACACACACTTTTTCCTAGTCGATCACTCATATAAATTTCCATTCTCCCCCTTTGTTTTTGACTTTATGCTTATCTTAAAATTAAGTTGATTACTCATGTGAGTTCTTGATTTAATCCCTATTTCTCTCCCCCTTTGGCATCAACAAAAAGCCAAAGTGTGTATCAAATTTGAAGTATATAACTAAACATCCATACAACATTCATGGAAAAATATCAACCAAATCATGAAGCAACAATCATAAATAGATTAATTATAAAATCCACATAGTCAAATAACATACTAAATATTTGTTCAACATACCATGCAAATAAGGAAATAACAAATTGTTCAAATATCATAATAATATAGCCAAAATACAAGGCTGAAAATCAAAGTACTAATAATATTAAAATAGAAATCTAAGATGATGGTGGCGGCGGTGGTGGAAGATCGAAGCTTGAACGAATGTAAGACACATCTTCTTCAACCTTTGTGATTCTTGACTCCATTTCATTGAAGCGCATATCCACTTGTAATTCCAAAGTGTCAAACCTTTCACCAACAAAGGTTTGAAGACCATCAAACCTGTCCATTATCTTTGAAAGGAGAGATGAATCTTCTCCTTCATGTCCTTCTTCACCAACATTTTGAGCACCCTTCTTCACCCAAGAGTTATCATGCTCTTTTTGATAACCAAAAGATGCTATGACTGAAGTGCCTATAAGAAAGGATCTCTTGATTGGAACATAGGGTTCAGAATCAAGAGGGATGTTGAAGTGTTGAAGGAAAAGGGTAACAAGATGAGGATAAGGCAATGGAGCATTCAATCACAATGCCTTATGAATGCGATATCTAACAAGATGTGCCCAATCAATTTGTAAACCTTTATGAAAGGCCCACATAACAATGAGATCTTCTTTAGAAACCTGAGCAAGGTTTGAAGATCTTAGAAGCAAGATGCGAACAATAAGGTAATGAAGGATGCGGTTTTGAAAAGCCAATGAACCGGTAAGTAGCCTTCCGGTCATATCCGCTTGGTTGGTGCAAACCAACCGGCGGGCATCATGTACAGAGAAATCAAACTTCCAATCGTCAATTAGTGCACCTTCAAATGGTACACCTTCGCTAGGAAAGTGGGTTAAATCATAGAATAGGGACTGGTCAATGACCATCTTAATCCCATAAACTTCAGACATTGGGGTGCCTTCATGGATTTCTAAATTAAAATAAAAGGCCTTTAGAGACATGAATGGAATAAGATTGGAGTTTTCAAATGCTTGAAGGCATTCAAAACTCTCATTTGAGAAGAAATCCATATCTATGAATTTTGGGTCTATAATGGAATGAGAGGAAAAGAGGTTTGTGTACCGTATACGTTGTTCCTCTAATGAAAACCATGATCCAGAGGGAATGGCAGAAGGAATTGGTGTTTCCGGTGACCCGGAATGCCGTTGACTTTGACTCGAAGTACCCTTTCGCTTCTTCGATGGTTCTGCCATTTGAAGAGATTTTTTGAGATTTCAATCAGTTCAAATGAAAGAGAGTGGAAAAAGAAGAGGTTTGGGCTTTGTGGGGAGTTATTTGGACAAAAATTGAGTGAGATATGACTGAAAGAAAATTTGGGGGCGAGGGTTTTCGAGAGAGAGAAGAGTTGCAGGTTTCAGAATTTGAAATCCGAATATATAGTTGTAGGGACATGTTGTAATCGATTACACAAATATGGTAATCGATTACCATAGAGCAACATTGCCAGAAATAACTGCTTGTAATCGATTACCAGAGGTTATTTTAGCCAGAAAACAAAAACCAAAGAACTTTCTAGGAGAAAAGAAATTTTGAGTGATTATCAAAAATACTTTTTAAAGAAAAATATACTAAAAATACTTTATGAATAATTCTCAATCATGTAATTCACATATCATATCATGCAAAAACATTAAAACATGTAGATAATCAATTTTATCAAAAAAAAATCAAAACACAAGTATGAAGAATATTGATTTTATTTAAATATATGAATGAATATTTCATGCAAATAAGATGAAATCAATCAAGAACACATACTCATGATTTCAAACAATAAAAAACAAAAAAATAAAGAATTGTTAGTCATCATAATCAAATTGTTTGAATAAAAATTTCAACTTAAGAGAAATTTTAATAAGAGAATGGTTTTGATATTACCTTTTTCAAGATTAAAGTGTCTAGATCTTCAAAGATGAGGATCATACTTTTTCTCCTTGTTTTTCATTCTTGAGAGATGTTCTCATCACTTTAATAATATTTGGTTAGAAGATTAATCTCCTTTTCTGAACCATCGGATGAATCATTGTCATCCCATGCAATGTAGACTTTCTTAGATCTTCTTTCATCAAATCTTTTATTTTCGCTTTTCTTAGGCCACTCTTCATTTGAAGGACAATTGGCCTTGATGTGACCAATTTGATTACATTTGTAACACCTAAGGACTTGAGAATCATCTTGTGATTTTCTTCCATTATTCAAGTTCTGACGCCTATCAATTCTTCTTTTCTTGATGAATTTATAAAATTTCTTAACAAAGAAAGAAAAATCTTCTTCATCATCTGAATCTTCTTCTTGGTTTTCTTCTTGCATTGATGACGAGGCTTTAAGGGCTATTGATCGAGGCCGTACCCGAATCAAATAAACATGAAAATTCAGTAACTAGGAAGTGATCCTAGGTTGTTTCCCAACGAGCAATGATAACCCAAATGTTCATCATATACTTGCAGTAACAGTAACAAGTGGGGGGGGGTTGTTTGTTTTGTGATTTAAAGAACAGAACAAGTAAACTGGAATACGAAACTAATAATATTAAAAACGGGTTATTTCCTCTGATTCAGAAGCCATTCTCTTGTCCTGGGATTATGGAGAATTCGTCCCTAACAGTTAACCACTTAATCCAACCCTATTTCAATTTACTAAGCGAAAATCAACTTAGGGTTGTCAATACGTGATTAGGCAACACATACACCAGTTAGCCCTTCGTCCATTAAGCATGAACACAAGTTAGCTCAGAGGCAATTAATCGAACACGAAGCGTGCACAGATTAATGTTAACGAATTTGGGTTAACTGGTGAAGGGAAAACTGCCAGGAAGCCACATTATAAATGAAACCTCAAAGAGAGTTGAGCTTCATCCTCAAAAGTAAACAACACCAGAATATTTAGCCTTCCATAGATTCAAACAGAAAACGTAAATGAAACTAAAAGCAGAAACGTAAATGAAGGCAGAAGAAGAAACAAGAACGAAATTGTAATTAGAAGCAGAAAATGGAAAATTACATTACGTGAACAGTAGCATTAGAACATAAAAACGTCAAAACCATAAACCCTATGCTCTGAATAATAGTCTCCCAGAATAGCCTTGCACGAATCCCAAGGCTACTATTTAAAAAGAGTCACTCAAAGTCACTGGGCCCTATTACAATATTCTGGCCCAAAACGAAATAAACACTGAACCACATAAAATAAAATTGCAATCTCCTAATTAGAGAAATTAACTAAGGTAAGTGATGTGCCATCATTTTCTTCTATTTTCTAAACCCTTTTTGCACCATTTTACTTATTGATTGGTCTTAATTGTCAATTAATTAGGCAGTTTTATTATTTGGGCTCATTTAGCTAATTTGATGTTTTTAATCTAATTTCATGAATTAATGAAACATTGGGCTTAATCCGGATTTTGGTTGTGGACTTGAAGAGGGCAAATAAAGCAGCGCTTACCTTAGTTAATTTCTAATTAGGAAATTTCGCAATCTTATTTTATGTTGTTCAGTGTTTATTTCGTTTTGGGCCAGAGTATTGTAATAGGGCCCAGTGACTTTGAGTGACTCTTTTTAAATAGCTGCCTTGGGATTCGTGCAGGGCATTCTATTCTGCAATGCTATTTTCATTATTCAGAGCTTTGGTTTTAGGTTTTCACGTTTTTCTGTTCCCTTGTTACAGTTTTCGTTCTTAATGCCAATTTCCGTTTTCTGCTTCTAATTACGAGTTCATTCTTGTTTCTTCTTCTACTTTCATTTACATTTCTATTCATTTACGTTTCTGTTCATTTATGTTCTTGTTCATTTACGTTTCTACTTCATGTTTCAATTGCATTTTCTGTTTGAATCCATGGAAGGCTAGATTTTCTGGTGTTGTTTCCTTTTGAGGACGAAGCCCAACTCTCTTTGAGGTTTCGTTTGTAATGTGGTTTCCTGGCAGTTTTCCCTTCACCAGTTATCCCAATTTCGTGAATATTAATCAGTGCACGCTTCGTGTTCGATTAATTGCCTCTGAGCCTAACTTGCGTTCATGCTTAATGGACGAAGGGCTAACTGGTGTATGTGGTGCCTAATCACGTATTGAAAACCCTAAGTTGATTTTCGCTTAGTAAATTGAAATAGGGTTGGATTAAGTGGTTGACTGTTAGGGACGAATTCTCCATAACCCAGGATAAGAGAGTGACTTCTGAATCAGAGGAAACAACCCGTTTTTAATATTAGTAGTTTCGTATTCCATTTTATTTGTTCTGCTCTTTAATTACCAAACAACCAAACCCCCCCCCCCCCATCGTTACTGTTACTGCAAGTATATTATGAACATTTGGCTTGTCACTGCTCGTTGGGAAACGACCTAGGATCACTTCCTAGTTACTGCATTTTCATGTTTATTTGATTCGGGTACAGCCTCGATCAAATTTGGCGCCGTTGCCGGGGAGCAGTGTCCAAAGGTTCATAATAGCTAGCTAGTGTTGTGTGTTTAATCCTTTCGTGTTTTATGTTTAATTGTTAGTATTGTGTTAGTATGTGTGTTAGTATTGTTTAGTGTCCTGGTATTTTGTTTAATGTGTGTTCTGTTTCAGTTTTCCCATTAAGCGTTTCCCCTGTTTCAGTCTTGGGTGTTTTGCTGTGAAGATTGTGCTTGAAAACAGAGTAGTAGTAGAAATCAGCTTGCGGAAAAACAGAGTAGTAGTAGAAATCAATTAGAGACGGATTTTAGCGACCACCCATGCTGAATTATTTGGGATTTTTTGTTTTAGTAGCTAGGGTTGTTATTTTTGGCTGAATTTTTTTGTGGTAACTTCTTTTAATCCATATTTTGTGGGAAAAATAGCTAGAGCCTTTAGTTTGGTCAGACTTGAAAGTTCCAAAAAACTAGCAAATTTTGTGTTTGTCAAAACTTCAAACGGCCATAACTTTTGTTCTGGTTATCAGAATCGCAATTATTATATATGCATTTGGGGTAGAAAAAAATTTCCTACGCCATAGCAGCCGGCCATGAGGTCTCCATCGTCCAAAAAAAGCGATTCTGTCAAAAGTTTTTTATTTTTCAAGTTTTATTCACTTATTTTTCTTAACCTACCAATTTTAGCTTTCATAGTTAGACTTTGAGTTTTTGTCTGAAATTTTTTGTGCTATCTTCTCATCATTTTATAAGGTTGCTCACAAAATTTCAAGTCATTTGGATATCATTTGAGGGTAGCTGTAGTTCAAACCTACACCTTTATTTACATGACAAGGCAACTAGTTGTGTGCATGCTGAATGTAGTGTATGACTAGAGGCAATCCATCTGACTTACAACCCTTTGATCCTGAGATAGATAGGAAATTTCATAGATTCGTTAGGCATCATTTTATACCTTTTGATCATTCTGAGCATTCCATAACTGGTGAATCTGTGCATTCTGTTATTGGTGATTTTGAACATCCTGATCTTGAGCATTATAATTTTGAGCATTCTGATTCTGAGCATTCTGATTTTGCACATTCTGAGAACATGGCACAACCTCCACCTCGTGAGAGGACTCAAAGGGAAATGGCTGCACCTGATTTCACCTATGAAAGCTTGTGCATCCAATACCCTGATGAGGATGTCCCATATGTTCTTAAAACTGGACTGATTCATTTGCTTCCAAAGTTTCATGGCCTTGCAGGTGAAGACCCGCACAAACATTTGAAAGAATTTCACATTGTCTGCTCCACCATGAAACCCCCAGATGTCCAAGAGGATCACATATTTCTGAAGGCTTTTCCTCATTCATTAGAGGGAGTGGCAAAGGACTGGCTGTATTACCTTGCTCCAAGGTCCATCACGAGCTGGGATGACCTTAAGAGAGTATTCTTAGAAAATTTTTTCCCTGCTTGCAGGACCATAGCCATCAGGAAGGATATCTCAGGTATTAGACAACTCAGTGGAGAGAGCCTGTATGAGTACTGGGAGAGATTTAAGAAACTATGTGCCAGTTGCCCCCACCATCAGATTTCAGAACAGCTTTGTCGCAACCTACCCTTCGGCGGGAGGGCGACGCGTGACTCGCGGGATGCGTGTTCCACGAAAGGAATACGCGCGGAGTCGCCACCAACGTTTATTTGAGGAAAACGTCGGAAAAACCGGAAAAGACGCGATCTACGAACTTTTAAGTGAAAGGTTCGGGAGTTGTATTTACGCACGGGGAAGGTATTAGCACCCCACACGTCCGCCCCAAGGGACGGCAGCCTTTAATCGAATGTGCAAATATGACTTTGATTTTTTATGTTCCCTTTTTATGTCTCTATATCCTTCATACCCTTTTTATATTTTCTCTTTTTGTGGTCGACAAGGGTGTTTCCCTTTGCTCCTACGTATTCCTCAATTTGGGATGAGAAAATCAGACCTACGTAGTTCTTTTTTATCAAGTGATTCTTTTTTACTTTAAGAGGTGATCATTTTAAGGCGTTGGACCTTAAAAATGATCCATTTTACTTAGTGAGAAAATGAAATGACAAACTTCAAAAGCCTATTTTTATGGACGAGCTTGACTAGGCGAATTGATTTTAGCCTTTAGTTTCACTTTAGTTATTAATCAATTCGATTAAGAATGAGAAATCCCAAAGAGAAAACGTCCGATTGATTTTCCGCTTTATTTTACTAAAAGATGTCTTTTTGATTATTATATTATTTTTTACCTCTTTTTGATTTCCAACGTGGTTACGGCACGACCGAATGGTCGGAATTTATTTTAACCGAAGTTAATGGATAATACAATTCAAACGTTCGATGGAAATTTATTTTATTTTTAAGTTAAGCGAGAAATGACTTAAGTAAAATGGCTTAAGCACGTCAACAGGGGGTATAAAAAGTAAACAAAACGAGAATAAAAATGCACGAAACACAATGTGGACCACTACGGGTACATAGAATGAATCGAAAAGCTTGGTTCGAGGTACTTACCCGTTGAAGATCGAAGAACGATGAAGAACGAATGAAGAACGTCGAAGAACGGTTGAAACCTTTGCGAAATTCTTCACGGAAAACGTTACGGAAACGTTTCGGAAGCGCCTCGGCTTAGATTTTCTTCACAGAAACGATTTTTCCAAGCAAATTCGAAAGAGAGAGAAGTGCCAAAGGGGCTAAACATTTTGAAACAGCTCCCCCCTCCCCTATTTATAGAAAAAAGGGAGGTGCTTGCCGCCCAAAGACTTAATGAAGAAGATTTCTAAGCGCACCCGAATTACTAAGTTCACCCCCCTTTTCGTATTTTACGGAAAAGTTACGGAAGCCTTACGGAACTGTTTTCGAATTTGATTTTCATCTTTTTTCTCTTCCCTTTCACCAATGTTAAGTGGAATATGCTTACCTAAGGTTTTCGGAAATTTTACGGAAGTATTACGGAAGCCGCGGAAGCCCCGAAAACCATTTTTCAAAAACGTGGAGGAGCTTGCCGCCCATTTGCTTCCTCCTTAAGCAACCCAAATTCCAAAATGTTCTAGAAGGGCCTAGATTTGAATTGCTATTTACACCCCTATCTTGATAAGTTCACCCCCTTATCTTTTTTGGTGATTCTTTTTTCGTAAAGTTACGGAAACTTACGAATCTCGTAACGATACTTGTTTTCTTTCCGTAATGTTACGGAACCTTGCGGATTACATAATCATCCCCCTTTTGACTTACGGAATGTTACGGAACCTCACTTAATTATGCAACGATGCTTCCATTTGATTTCCGGTGTGTCACGGAAACTTACGGATTGTGCATCAATATATTTTTTTTGGTTTTTCGGCATGTCCTGGAATTTCACAAATTGCCCAATGATGGATGCCAAGCACCTCACAAGGACCAAAGAAAGGTCGCATGCATCAAGCAAAGGTCCCCGGACGAAATTAGGGTATGACAGTTGCCCCTCTTTACTTGTCTTTTATTGGAGATAAAAGGAAAGTAAAGATAAGACACTAATTTCGTTCCTCTCGATTTGACGAGAGTCGCGGGTGACCATAAAATCTCCACATGCAAATGACTTGTTGTTCCCGGATTTTCACAAATTGCCTAATGATGGGTGCCAAGCACCTCACAAGGACCAAAGAAAGGTCGCATGTCATCAAGCAAAGGTACCCGGACGAAAATTAGTGTATGACACTAATTTCGCTCCTCTCGGTTGACGAGAGTCGCGGGTGACCATGACTTGTCGTTCCCGGATTTTCACAAATTGCCTAACGATGGGTGCCAAGCACCTCACAAGGACCAAAGAAAGGTCGCATGTCATCAAGCAAAGGTACCCGGACGAAAATTAGTGTATGACACTAATTTCGCTCCTCTCGGTTGACGAGAGTCGCGGGTGACCATGAAATTTCCGCATGTAAATGACTTGTTGTTCCCGGAGGAACAAAAGGTGCAGAAGACTATGTCAGCCTCTGCATGCTATCAAGCGTTCTGTCTTACAGATAGCAAAAGAATGTTTATACGGATAACCACTCGGGTATTTCCGCGTATCATCGGGCCCGCCGCCTCTGGATGATACAAGGGTGCAGAATGACCAAACTTGGTCTCTGCTTGTCATCGGGCCCGCCGCCTCTGGATGACAAAAGGGTGCGGATAACCGTAAGGTATCTCCGCGTATCATCGGGCCCGCCGCCTCTGGATGACAAAAGGGTGCGGATAACCGTAAGGTATCTCCGCGTATCATCGGGCCCGCCGCCTCTGGATGATACAAGGGTGCAGAATGACCAAATTTGGTCTCTGCTTGTCATCGGGCCCGCCGCCTCTGGATGACAAAAGGGTGCGGATAACCGTAAGGTATCTCCGCGTATCATCGGGCCCGCCGCCTCTGGATGATACTAGGGTGCAGAATGACCAAATTTTGTCTCTGCTTGTCATCGGGCCCGCAGCCTCTGGATGACAAAAGGGTGCGGATAACCGTAAGGTATCTCCGCGTATCATCGGGCCCGCCGCCTCTGGATGATACAAGGGTGCAGAATGACCAAACTTGGTCTCTGCTTGTCATCGGGCCCGCCGCCTCTGGATGACAAAAGGGTGCGGATAACCGTAAGGTATCTCCGCGTATCATCGGGCCCGCCGCCTCTGGATGATACAAGGGTGCACGTCACATGACCTCAGGGTCAGTATGACAAAGATTATGGGGCGGCCGACAAAAGCAAGGCTCTTGCTCCTACGTATCCTCCAATGAGGAACTCAGACCTACGTAGTTCTGGATAACTTGTGAGACTTGAAAAAGTCTCCACCAGAAGATGCCTACATCTCCGGAAAGGGCGCAGATGACCATATTGGCCTCTTCTTATCAATCACACTCGAGGTGCGGATAACCGTAAGGTGTCTCCGCGGGATACCAGCTCTTGGGTCATGGCAACAAAAGGCGGTGTGGTCGACAAAAGCGAGGCTCTTGCTCCTACGTATCCTCCAATGAGGAACTCAGACCTACGTAGTTCTGGATAACTTGTGAGACTTGAGAAAGTCTCGGTGTTTTCTCCACTAAAATGCAAACATGCTTTAGCAAAGAGACAAATATTCCAACTGATTTAGAGCAGCATATGCTTTTTTGAGTGAAAAACAATGCGTCTACCGGGGAAGGAGAGTCTGCTGATGAAATCTCCCATAACCATAAATGAGATTTTGGATGTTAGCATTTCGTTTCTAAATGACCATTTAGAGGAAACACTGGGTTCGACAAAAATAGAAGAAATCCACTCAAAGTGTATCAATCTCGCACAGGTAAGTGTTTCATCCTAATTCCGAACCATAGATATGTCATGACTTGACTTTGCAAATTATTTCCTATCAAATCAAAAATTACATGTGTGATCATGGATCAAATAAGACTTCCCTTGGGAATGGGTTCTTTTGGGGAGTTTTTTGGCTTTTGATTATTTTTTTGCCTTTTCATTTTCTGTTTTGGTTTTGCGCGAGGCGAACAAGTCACCGACGCACAGGATTTTGGTTGGTAATCAAAGGGAGAAGACCACTTTAGGTCATGGTTTCCTTTTCTTTCTTTTGTTCATTTGGTGACAATTCTGTATTGTTCAGATATTGTCTGGTCAAAAGACCTTTCTGCACATTTCTTCTAGTTTCTTTGATCAAGAACTTTCTTTCCTTCCTTTTTTTACTTTCTCCCATTCTTTGGTTGGGAATTTTCTTTCTTTTCTTTTTGCTTTCTCCCACTCTTTGATTGGGAATTTCCTTTCTTTTCTTTTTGCTTTCTCTTTGATTGGAAATTTTCCTTCTTTCCTTTTTTGCTTCCGAGGGTAAGGATTATAGTGAGTCATGATTTTGGCTCAAGGTTTGTAGAATGGCTAGACATGATACATGTCGGGGTTTGGTTTGGCTCAAGGATAAAAGGGGTGCCCCACATTATTTCCATGACACAAATGCAAAAATGATGATTTGGAAACTTCATGCAAAACTGGTCATGCATGCACCTATGCGGACACTCAAGTGTCAAATTTTTATGGTCATGTGATGCTAGGGCTCAGGATTCATTTCCTCTATTTTAAATCAACCCAATGTTTCCAAAATATGTTCTTTTATCAATTTGTGCATTCATCCGAGTCCATTTCGGGCGTCCGGGAAAATTTCACAGCATTCACCCTTCAGGTTTACACACATTTTTTTTCCAAAAACTAGCTATGATCAGCGAATTTTTCTTCAAAGAAAAGTTGGAAGTCATCTCTTTTCAAAAGCATGTTGGTTTTTCAGCTAGACAACTTATTTTTCTTTTTTTCTCCTTTTTTTTTCATTTGTTCATTTCTTTTTCTCGTTTCTTTTTGTTTTTTTCCCTTTTTTTTCATGAAGTATTTTGCTATATACATGCATATCCAAGGTATCTTGCTACCTAAACATACATATATATGTTTTGTAAGGTATTTTTGCTATATACATGCATATCCAAGGTATCTTTCTACCTAAACATACATATATATTTTGTGAAGTATTTTTTGTTTACATTCATGCATATCTAAGGTATCTTTCTACCTAAACATACATATATATATTTTGTGAAGTGTTTTTTGTTTACATACATGCATATCTAAGGTATTTTTCTACCTAAACATACATATATATATTTTGTGAAGTGTTTTTTGTTTACATACATGCATATCTAAGGTATTTTCACTACCTAAACATACATATATATGTTTTGTAAGGTATGACTACCTTCCGAGCTTGCGCTTGTTTTATTTAAATTCCCAGGATCATGAGCAACTAGGTGCGTCCTACTATAAAAAGTGATCAAATAGCAGGCAGAAATTTAAAAGGTACTAGGTTGCCTCCTAGTAGCGCTTCTTTAACGTCTTGAGCTGGACGCCTTATGACTTGTCGGTCACTGACCTAGTACTTTGCTTACCTTTGGCTTTGGACTTGGTCGCCTGCTGGTCGGCCATGTGTCGTAGGCAACGCTCTAACCTTTTTGCGGATGAGCTGAGGTGAACTCTAGAGGTGGTGGCGGTGTGTCTATTGCCCGCTACCGGCCATCCCAATGCTGCTGTGGTGTTTCGCCCTGCGCCTGCCTGGGGGCGCAGTACTTCTTGATGAAAGCTCGATTAGTACGGGGCATGATGCCCTTGCTGGAGGTGACAGGTACTCCGTAGAACTGACAGAGACCCGTAATTAGAGCTTGACAACTCCAAGACCCTGTTGGACTTCTTCGGGTCCACTAGGTGTCTTGCAGGCGCGATCCCTGCAAACAATAGATGAAATCAGAAATCAGTTGAGCGATGTGCATACTTACCTATGATGACGTGACCTTGCCGGGGGGGTACGGGCACCCTGTAGGACTGATAGAGGCCCGTAACCAGAGCTGAAAACCCCAGGGCCCTGTTTGACTTTTTCGGGTCCACTGGGTGTCTTTGTGGGTGCGATCCCTGCAAACAATAGATGGTATCAGAAATCAGTTGAACCATATGCATACTTACCCACGTCGGGACGACACAGACCAACTGATACTTTTGCAGGGGGAGATTGGCATTGCGGTCGCTGGGCAGAATGTTGCTAAGTAGCAATGTCATCTATATCTGTGTAAGAGTGGTCATGTTGGTGCGCATGATCCGCACTCGTCTCTTTGCAGCGGCACGGGTGAAATCTTGCCCCGGTATGCATAGTAGCTGTGTGATAGCCTCCCTTTCTGGTTGTGCTTGCACAGTTGGCCCTCCTCCAATATTAGGGGGTGGCCCAGGAACCGTTAAAAGGAAACTACTGGTCCCTTAACCGGGAGTGCAAGTCTTGGTTAAGCATTTAAGGATAGAGGACCTTAAATTCTCTTAAGGTGCGGATGTGGAGCACACTGAAAATGAGGACACGTAGCCCTCTAAAGGTGAGGGCGTGCAACCCTCTCAAGGCGAGGATGTATAGTCCTCTGGAGGTGAGGGCGTGTAGTCCTCTCAAGGTGAGGGCGTGCAGCCCTCTGTTGGCGAGGACGTGTAGTCCTCTAAAGGTGAAGGCGTGTCGCCCTCTGTTGGCGAGGACGTGTAGTCCTCTAAAGGTGAGGGCGTGTAGCCCTACGAAGGTGAGGACATGCAGTCCTCTGATGGCGAGGGCGTGTAGCCCTCTGAAGGTGAGGACGTGTGGTCCTCTAAAGGTGAGGGCGTGTAGCCCTACAAAGGTGAGGACATGTAGTCCTCTGAAGGTGAGGGTAACTAGTACCCAAGGCAAGGGCGAGTAGCCCTCTCAAGGCGAGGACGTGTAGTCCTCTGGAGGTGAGGGCGTGCAGCCCTCTGATGGTGAGGGCGTGTAGCCCTCTGAAGGTGAGGGTAACTAGTACCCAAGGCGAGGGCGGGTAGCCCTCTCAAGGCGAGGACGTGTAGTCCTCTGGAGGTGAGGGCGTGCAGCCCTCTGATGGTGAGGACATGTAGTCCTCTCAAGGTGAGGACATGCAGTCCTCTGATGGCGAGGGCGTGTAGCCCTCTGAAGGTGAGGACATGCAGTCCTCTGATGGCGAGGGCGTGTAGCCCTCTGAAGGTGAGGACATGCAGTCCTCTGAAGGTGAGGACACACAGTCCTCTTAAGGTGAGGGCGTGCAGCCCTCTGTTGGCGAGGAGTGTAGTCCTCTGAAGACCAGGGTACTAGTACCCGAGGGTCCATCCTTATGAGAAAGCAAGAGATCGACTCATCGAGAGAGCCGGTCATCCCAAATTCAAAAGATTTGGACATTTTGATGTAGGGAATCTATGTAGTTAACATGATTTTGAGGGATGCAAATGCATGCAACCTTTGTTGTGAAATTTGGGTAAATGCGGACTTTATATGAAACAATGCAATGTAATGGAAAGTTGTACAATGTTCATGGCATTCTTTCCCTATTTTGTGATTTTGATTTTGATTTGATTTTTTTTTTTGTTTGGAAAACACAGATTGACTACCCTTTTGAAAAAGGTGATAATTCATGCAACCTCATCCTATCTTTTTGCAAATCTCTCCGGGAACTCCCTCAGAGTGTATGTTCTTTTTGATTTAGTCACTTGACCATTTTGGAGTGACGGCAATGGAGTCGTTTGATGTTTAATCAATCCATTGAAATCCTAGGGTTTGTCCCCTTTTTTTTAAAAAACATCGATGGGTGAGAACTTTTGATCGGCCCCTATGTTCACTTGAGGCTCATGCACGGTGCCCCTCATTGCCCCAGTGTAAGGCTTTGAGGTACCAATCGTTTTCTTTCGTCATGACCTTGTAGGAGGGAACCTATTGGGTGAGAACTTCTAATCTGCCCCTAGGTTCACTCGAGGCTCATGCACGATGCCCCTCATTGCCCCAATGTAAGGCTTTGAGGTACCAATCGTTGTCTTGTTTTCATACCCTCGTAGTGAGGAAGAATGAAAGAAGCAGTTGATTCTTGCAAAAAGAATTTTCCAAGGACGAGAAATAGTTGAAGGATTTTTTGATGGATTAAGTCAAATGACTCCTATGTAGAAGCAAGATGTTTTGATGTCTTGATGATGCTAAAGGATCAGGTGCTTCTAAGTTTTATTCAAGACAAGAATCCAAGAAAATCAAGATATATGATCAAGTTTGATCTCTTAGAATCTTTAGGAAGAAGTTTCCAAATTGAAACAAACAAAAGGTTTGACCAAAGAATTCTATCATTTCAAATTGAGATTTGCTCTCTGGTAATCGATTACCAGCAATTAAAAATGTTTTAATTCAAATTTTTAAAACCTGTAATCGATTACATAAGTCTTGTAATTGATTACTAGAGGGGATTTTCAGAAAATAATTTCCAAGAGACATATCTATTCAAATGTTTTATGAACGGCCATTCAAATGTTTTAAAGAGAGTTTTCATTGCCCAAACAGTTTTATCCTCTCGAAAGATCGAGAGTTTTTCTGAACTGAAATGTCTTATCCTCTCAAAAAGATTCCTTGGTCAACCACTTGCATATTCGATAAGGAATTTTTGATTGATCTTCATTGTACAATCTATCTCTTTTAAGAGAGACCTCTTCTTCTCTTCTTCTTATTTTTGAAAAGGGATTAAGAGACCGTGGGTCTCTTGTTGTAGAGGATTCTTGAACACAAGGGAAGGGTTATCCCTGTGTGCATTGTTAATCCGAAAAGAGAGAGTGAAAGTTTATTTGGGGAATAATCTCCGTATCTTAATTCAACCCCCCTTTTTATTAAGGTAACTGAGGCCATTTGTCCAACATCCTATTCTTGACAACTCGCTTCTCTAAGAAGACAAACTTTCTGGAATGATAAAATGAAGTCACATGAACGTCTATATTTTTACTTGAAAACACAGTCAATTAAATGCCTTTTTATTTTTTATTTTGAAACTTATTTTTTATTTTGAAACTTATTTGTTTTGAACTTTGCTCGTTGTTTTACGGCACCCCCACCAACGTGCAAGATGAGTAATCTCTGATTGAACGGTCTTGGAAGTCAACACTCAGGAGCGCAGGTTGCTTGAGCAAACAGACCAATGGCTTACACCCACATTCCGGTGAAAGTTGAATAAGCAAACATGCGTTTGTGAGAGGATGAGGGACAAAGATATCAACTTTATCCATTTCATTTAACATTGTAGCTGTGGTTTACAATAATGGCATAAACTTGGAAACCCTGATGAGTCATTAGGGACACCTAACAACAGCTTTCAAAATTGCCCCATGTGTGGTGTTGCTTGTCAATGTTAGGATTCAACAAGCGATTCTCCTCAAATTTCAGCCAGCCCGTATCAATTAGACTTCACACTTTATGCTTCGGGGTCATACAATGCTCAATGGAATGCCCCGGGGCTTCTCCGTGACAAACACACGTTGCGTTCGAGTCGTATTCTCGGAGAAATGGAGGTTGATGAACCTTGGCTAGGGTTATGGCTACCATTGAATTATCAAGTAGATATGGGAGCAAGTCAGCATAGGACACTGGAATTGGGGTGAATTCTACAGGCTTTTTGCTGCAAAATTCCTTTTTGTTGGTGTTTTTTTTTTTTGGTTTGTGCTAAAGGTGGTCTTCGTCATTGGAAGTGCGGTAGACAGACTTTGTGGTTGATTTAGGGATGGCCTTTGTGGATAACTGGGTGGTGGGTAAGGAGGTTTGTTATTGGCTGAGTAATGACATTTTTGGGTTGGTGGGAAACTTGGCCGTATAGGAATATCAGTCACAGCATGGGTTTCTCCCTCTTTCTCACCCTCTTCATTTGCCCCAGTTTTCTCATTCGTCCAAGGAGGATGACTAAATTTGCCTTTTTTCAGACCCACATTGATCCTTTCACTGGCAAAGACCAAATCCTCAAAGCTTTGAAGGTGCGTAGCCCACCATCTTTTCATAGTAGAGTATCGATAATGTGTCTACCATCACGATCATCGTCTCCCTTTCCATCATTGGGGGTACCACCTGGGCCGCCAGATCCCTCCACCTTTTGGGCGTGTTCTTTGAAAGATCCATCCCCCTTTTTGCAAATGTTCTGTAGTTGCATCCTATCCGGAACCATATCAAAATTGTACTGATACTGCCTAACAAAGGCAACCATTAGGTCCTTCCAAGAATGGACTCGGGAAGATTCCAAGTTAGTGTACCAGGTAACAGCTACCCCAGTAAGACTTTCTTGGAAGGAATGTATTAGCAATTCCTCATCTTTTGCGTATTCCCCCATCTTCTGACAATACATCTTTAGATGGTTCTTGGGACAAGTAGTCCCCTTGTACTTGTCAAGGTCCAGCACCTTGAACTTGGGAGGGGTGATGATATTGGGTTCTAGGAACAACTCTTTTAGGTTAGCAAAGGCATAATCTTCACCTCCTTCAATGGCCCTGAGCCTTTCCTCTAGATGATCCAACTTTCCCATTTCTGCCATAGCATGAGGGTTTTTACTTGTCGTGGAATGCAAGAGGTGTAGTTGTGGGTGATACTGAGGGCCTTCCAAAGGGTTTTGTAGGGGTATACCACCAACTGCTTGCCCTTCCGTGGCATATCCGAGGCAAGGCTCGAAGTCGGCTAGATTGTGGTGGGGAATTTCATGTGTCCCCCCCACGGTTTAAGAGACATGTGCATGATCAGTTTGGGGTTGTTGGCTCTCAATGGGTATAGGAGTGGAGTTATTGACATTCTTATTGGGAGTGTACGCCACTTTGGGTGGCATATAGTTGAGAGGCAAGCCATATGGCGAGAAGGCGTGCTCGTTTTGAATTTGTACATTATGGGGGCTGCCCGTACTTCCCAAATCTTTGCCTACCATATCTGAGGTTGGATGATTCATTTGGTTGATGCCGGATGGGGACATCAGGTTCACCTTAGCAACAACGCTGGTAGCGGCAATTGCAACCGCATTGGCTTCCATTATCTTCTTCACGCTCATCATGGCCTCCATCATTGTGGCCATTTTCTCTTTAATGGCCTCCATGTCGGCCTTCATCTTCTCTTGTATCTCCTCTACTTCACCCATTACTCTAGCTCTAGCACAAGTTCGGTGAGGACGCCGTAAAGCATGTTTTTTTTTTTTTGATAACAATGATTAAGTTCATTTTATTTTATTTTATTTTATTTTTCAAGGAAAGAATGCAATGAGCAATGCAACCAATGAAAAGCATGGATGTATGCGAATGATGTACAGTTCAAGATTGCGAATTTTTACGCAGGATATGGGGTTGAATCAATTTAGATTTTCAACATGGTCCATGACATCTTTGTCAAGGTGAAACTGGAAGTAACAAGGACATCAACAATCCTAAATATTCACGCTTCCCCTTTTTTGTTTTTGTAGAGGAAAACACAAGGATGAGCAAACATGAAAACAAATGGTATGCAATTTTGCAGATCAAAAAGTTTGTTGAACGCATATGCATGATGATGCCATGACTCATGCAAAATGTGAGGCTGGAATATGATAACGGACAAATGAAGGAACAATATGTTCATTATGATGTTATGAAGAGATGCTTATGCGATGCATGATATGAATGCATTTTACGGACACGAGAGCCCGGAAAATTATCTTTTCTTACTTGCGCATTTGGGGGCGCAGTGCCCCATGTGTACAATTAAGAAGGTGATATGGACCTTCCGGCTTCCCGTGACAAAGGACGAGACCAACATACAATGCATGCTAGAGATAAAATGCGGGAGTGACTTGATTCGCACTGATTTTTGGAGTAAAAACGTGGGATAAACTCATTTTTTTCAAAAAGTTATAACTAGTCAAGATCTGAGCGACAATACAAACTTCCTAGCGGTTTCTAATCATATGGTCCATTAAGTCTATCATATGCTGACAATAGCTGAGAAGTCCGTGGATCTCCTCGGGGGCGGAGTAGGTGTCCGCCACTGCTTTGGCCTTGGCTAGCAATGGGGGAAGTTCTTGACTCCTGTTCAAAGTAAGAGCAAATCGGTCCGTCCACATTGTTGCCTCTTGGTGCAATGAGTCGATCACCCTTCCTCTAGCCTCTTTTTCCGCGTATACTTGGGCATATTCGTCCGCAATCCTATGCTCGTGGGCCGCGGCTAGACCTAACTCTTCTTGGTACTTGGCGATGATAGCTAGCATGTTGGTCTCCGTCTCGCATAAACGCTGAGACAAGCTTCTTTTGGACCTTGAACAGGCAACTAACTCCTCTTTCAAAACCATGCTATGTGCTCGCGACTGGTCCCTTTCTTCCTTTCGCAACTTGAGTTCACTATTGCTACCCCATAGAGCTCCGCGAAATTTGTTCCGGCCATACTCTTCCTTGCGAGCCCTCTTGGTCTCTTGTTCAAGGGCTCTTGCAGTAATTGCATTCTCTTCCCGTAACCCGGCACACTCCTTCCGAACGTGTGTAGCGGCCAACTTGAACTTCTCCTTGGCAAGTTTTGCCTTTCCTAACTCGCTTTTGAGAGCTTGGACTTCTTCGTCCTCTTCCGGTGCTTCAAAACTCTCTTTGCTGACGACTTTTAACTTGGCGAGCCAATCTAAACCTCGTATATGAACTTTCAGCCATTCGTGGTACCCACCAATGATGCCATTACGAATGCCTCTAAGCTCTTGATCTTTCTTTAACGGGGTTTCCCACGCCTTATGGATTCTTTGTATAGTCTTGGAATTTTGTGCGCCGAAATCCCTCACAAGGAAAGGAGACATGCTTTCTTCCGTCGGTGCTCCCCTCATGGGGTACCCTAGTTGTCTTATAGCGAGCGCGGGATTGTAGTTAATACAACCCCTCGTTCCTACCAACGGAATGTTTGGGTATCTTCCACATGAGAAAAGGACTCCTTCTTTTCCTTCCTTCCATCGGGGGAACCAACTGATTGTTCTACCTCCTATCCCGGCCAAGAGCTGGTCCCAATCTATTCTCCTCTTTTCAGTACACGAGCGATGGCTCAGGAGCGGACATGGATGTCTTGTGTCTTGTTGGAACAAGTGTGAAACCAACCAAACACAGAGGGCGGGTAAGCAACAGATGATCCGTGCGCTACTCTTTTCGCACCTTCGGTCAAATGTGTCAAATAGATCTGCCAAGATAGCTACCACCGGACTTTCCTTGCTATGGTGGTAGGCAAGGAAAGCGTCAATTGCTGCTAGGTCTACCAAACCATCCACGTTTGGAAAGAGGACGACCCCAAAAATTAGCAAAGCTAACACATCCATAAACGGGACCCAGTCTCCTTGATTGGCCATACCCCTCGCCTTGTCTTCTAGGTACTTCTGTGGTAGGCCCGCTATGCCGTTCCGAGTCTGTTTTATGCGGTCCAAACCTCTTGCTGAATCCTTGACCACAGTTGCAATTCTGCTCAAAGAGGGGAGACACCCGGAGGAAAGATATGGTTTTCTTCCCCCGAGAGGACATCCTAGAATTTCCTCAAATTCTTCAATGGTTGGTACTAATTGGAAGTCTGCGAATGTGAAGCACCTCAAAGGCTGGTCGTAGTATTGGGTAAGTGATGCAATGGCTTCTATGGACACCTCTGCTATGGTCAACTCTAAGATCTTTCTGTAAGTCTTGCGGAAGGCTTGCATTTGGAGGGGTTCCATCAACCGCCCTAATTCCTTGATGCTGGTGGTATCTAGGCTTTTGACCTTGACTTGGTAGAACCTCTTGCCGGTTTGATTTGTTCCCATGCTTACTAAAGTGAGACAAAAGCTGGTGCAAATCAAAACTCCGATATCTCATGGGTGGGATGGATGAATGCATGATGGAATGCATATGACACAGATGCAATCTAGGAATGCGGGGGTCCGGGGAATTTGTCCCCTTCTTAGATACGACGTCTAGGGGTAGCGAAATGCCCCAACGCACGTTTTTAAGAAGGCGACACGGACCCTCCGTTGGTTTGTTTACAGTAGGGATCAAGAAAGAACCCATATGCAATGCCTATGCAAAAGACACAATGCGGGAATGTGCACAGTATGACAATATTTACCGAACATAAGCAAAAGGGTATATGATACTCATGCATGGCAGTGTGAAAAATGGCACGCAGCGTGTTTGCTTCGTGCCCCTATTTAAGGGACCTATAAGGGAGAGAACTAACTAGGCTTTTAGCAATAATCCCCAAGGTAGTTATATCTCTCTTGATGGTTTCTAGAGGTATCATCCCCTTCGAAGAACATATTGTAGCAGTAGGGACTACTAGCAACAATAGGTTTTCAAAGAGAAAAGCTCTAGATGAGGGTTCACTGTAATCAAGCAAGTCGGAGACCTAGCATGATCACAGATTCACCTCCACTCCTTATGCTCCCATGAACCCGGGTATAGGGCCCTTTTTCACTCACAGTGTGTGCAAATAGTGTTGGTGTTTGTGTGCATCAAATGAATAAATATTTACTTCATGCATACATTTTAAAATGCACTAAAAGCAACAAAGAGTTTATATACACAAGAACATAATGAAAGGAAACCAACAAAGGGGTAAGTCACGGTAAAACATTGCACAAAATTAAATGGCCTAACTCTCAAAAAACAGATCCCCAGTGGAGTCGCCAACTGTCGCAACCTACCCTTCGGCGGGAGGGCGACGCGTGACTCGCGGGATGCGTGTTCCACGAAAGGAATACGCGCGGAGTCGCCACCAACGTTTATTTGAGGAAAACGTCGGAAAAACCGGAAAAGACGCGATCTACGAACTTTTAAGTGAAAGGTTCGGGAGTTGTATTTACGCACGGGGAAGGTATTAGCACCCCACACGTCCGCCCCAAGGGACGGCAACCTTTAATCGAATGTGCAAACATGACTTTGATTTTTTATGTTCCCTTTTTATGTCTCTATATCCTTCATACCCTTTTTATATTTTCTCTTTTTGTGGTCGACAAGCGTGTTTCCCTTTGCTCCTACGTATTCCTCAATTTGGGATGAGAAAATCAGACCTACGTAGTTCTTTCGGAACAAAGTGTTTGGTTAAGTTGTTTTTGTCTTTTTTTGCAAAATATGTTTTTTATTTGAACAAAAGGGTCATTTAAGGTGTTGGACCATTAAACGGTCTTTTGATTTTGAAAGGAGAGAAACGTTAAGGCGTTGGACCATTAACGATCTCTTGGGGTGGTCGACAAAAGCGGGGCTTTTGCTCCTACGTATCCTCAATTGCGATGAGGAAATCAGACCTACGTAGTTCTTGCAAAAGCGGTAAAGTCACATGTTGATTTTATGCTTTTGAACGGTCCATGTTAACCGATAAAAGCAAAGAGGACCGTTTAAGGCGTTGGACCTTAAAACGGTTTTTAGTGATTTTTCGAAAAAAAACTTGATTTGTGAGTTGATTTTAGTCTCAGTTTCACTTTGGTTATTAATCAATTCATTCAAGGAAACTTCCAAAGAAAAACGTTCGATTGATTTTTTTTATTATTTTATTCAAAGATATTTTGATTATTTTATTATTATTTTACTTTTTTTGGTTTAACCGAGGTTATAGCGTGAACGATCAGTTAGATTTCGTTTTAACAGTGATTAAACGAGATTACAACACAAATGATCGGTTGAAATTCATTTTATCATTTATTAGACGAGAAAACGGCTTAAATAAATGGTTAAAGCACGTTAAAAACGGAAGAAAAGAAAACTGAAAGTAAACGAAATTAAAGTGAAAGTACACAAAACAAGAAATGAATTGAAAGTCTCGAATTCGAAAACTTACCCGTTGAAGAGCGAAGAACGAACGAAGAACGGATGAAGAACGGTGAAGAACGATGAAGAATTTCCACAGAATCGCTTACGGAAGCGTTACGGAAGTACTTCGACTTGATTTTTCTTCACGAAAACGTGTTTTTGCCCAAAATAGCCGAAATGCATAGCCAAAGGGGTCTTGAACATTTTGAAACAGCTCCCCCCTCCCCTATTTATAGAAAAAAAAGGAGGTGCTTGCCGCCCAAAGACTTAATGAAGAAGATTTCTAAGCGCACCCGAATTACTAAGTTCACCCCCCTTTTCGTATTTTACGGAAAAGTTACGGAAGCCTTACGGAACTATTTTCGAATTTGATTTTCATCTTTTTTCTTTTCCCTTTTACCAATGTTAAGTGGAATATGCTTACCCAAGGTTTTCGGAAATTTTACGGAAGTATTACGGAAGCCGCGGAAGCCCCGAAAACCATTTTTCAAAAACGTGGAGGAGCTTGCCGCCCAGTTGCTTCCTCCTTAAGCAACCCAACTTCCAAAATGTTTTGGAAGGGCCTAGATTTGAATTGCTATTTACACCCCTATCTTGATAAGTTCACCCCCCTTACCTTTTTTGGTGATTCTTTTTTCGTAAAGTTACGGAAACTTACGAATCTCGTAACGATACTTGTTTTCTTTCCGTAATGTTACGGAACCTTGCGGATTACATAATCATCCCCTTTTTGACTTACGGAATGTTACGGAATCTCACTTAATTATGCAACGATGCTTCCATTTGATTTCCGGTGTGTCACGGAAACTTACGGATTGTGCATCAATATTTTTTGGTTTTCCGGCATGTCCTGGAATTTCACAAATTGCCTAATGATGGGTGCCAAGCACCTCACAAGGACCAAAGAAAGGTCGCATGTCATCAAGCAAAGGTCCCCGGACGAAATTAGGGTATGACAGTTGCCCCTCTTTACTTGTCTTTTATTGGAGATAAAAGGAAAGTAAAGATAAGACACTAATTTCGTTCCTCTCGATTTGACGAGAGTCGCGGGTGACCGTAAAATCTCCACATGCAAATGACTTGTTGTTCCCGGATTTTCACAAATTGCCTAATGATGGGTGCCAAGCACCTCACAAGGACCAAAGAAAGGTCGCATGTCATCAAGCAAAGGTCCCCGGACGAAAATTAGGGTATGACACTAATTTCGCTCCTCTCGATTAACGAGAGTCGCGGGTGACCATGACTTGTCGTTCCCGGAATTTCACAAATCGCCTAATGATGGGTGCCAAGCACCTCACAAGGACCAAAGAAAGGTCGCATGTCATCAAGCAAAGGTCCCCGGACGAAAATTAGGGTATGACACTAATTTCACTCCTCTCGGTTGACGAGAGTCGCGGGCGACCATGAAATTTCCGCATGTAAATGACTTGTTGTTCCCGGAGGAACAAAAGGTGCAGAAGACTATGTCAGCCTCTGCATGCTATCAAGCGTTCTGTCTTACAGATAGCAAAAGAATGTTTATACGGATAACCACTCGGGTATTTCCGCGTATCATCGGGCCCGCCGCCTCTGGATGACACAAGGGTGCAGAATGACCAAATTTTGTCTCTGCTTGTCATCGGGCCCGCCGCCTCTGGATGACAAAAGGGTGCGGATAACCGTAAGGTATCTCCGCGTATCATCGGGCCCGCCGCCTCTGGATGATACAAGGGTGCAGAATGACCAAACTTGGTCTCTGCTTGTCATCGGGCCCGCCGCCTCTGGATGACAAAAGGGTGCGGATAACCGTAAGGTATCTCCGCGTATCATCGGGCCCGCCGCCTCTGGATGATACAAGGGTGCAGAATGACCAAATTTGGTCTCTGCTTGTCATCGGGCCCGCCGCCTCTGGATGACAAAAGGGTGCGGATAACCGTAAGGTATCTCCGCGTATCATCGGGCCCGCCGCCTCTGGATGATACAAGGGTGCAGAATGACCAAACTTGGTCTCTGCTTGTCATCGGGCCCGCCGCCTCTGGATGACAAAAGGGTGCGGATAACCGTAAGGTATCTCCGCGTATCATCGGGCCCGCCGCCTCTGGATGATACAAGGGTGCAGAATGACCAAACTTGGTCTCTGCTTGTCATCGGGCCCGCCGCCTCTGGATGACAAAAGGGTGCGGATAACCGTAAGGTATCTCCGCGTATCATCGGGCCCGCCGCCTCTGGATGATACAAGGGTGCATGTCACATGACCTCAGGGTCAGTATGACAAAGATTATGGGGCGGCCGACAAAAGCAAGGCTCTTACTCCTACGTATCCTCCAATGAGGAATTCAGACCTACGTAGTTCTTGATAACTTGTGAGACTTGAAAAGTCTCCATCGGAAAATGCTGACATCTCCGGAAAGGGCGCAGATGACCATATTGGTCTCTGCTCGTGAATCACACTTGGGGTCACTGAATGACGAGGTGCGGATAACCGTAAGGTGTCTCCGCGGGCTACCAGCTCTTGAGTCATGGCAACAAAAGGCGGTGTGGTCGACAAAAGCGAGGCTCTTGCTCCTACGTATCCTCCAATGAGGAACTCAGACCTACGTAGTTCTGGATAACTTGTGAGATTTGAAAAAGTCTCGGTGTTTTCTCCACTAAAATGCAAACATGCTTTAGCAAGGAGACAAATATTCCAACTGATTTAGAGCAGCATATGCTTTTTTGAGAGAAAAACAATGCGTCTACCGGGGAAGGAGAGTCTGCTGATGAAATCTCCCATAACCATAAATGAGATTTTGGATGTTAGCATTTCGTTTCTAAATGATCATTTAGAGGAAACACTGGGTTCGACAAAAATAGAAGAAATCCACTCAAAGTGTATCAATCTCGCACAGGTAAGTGTTTCATCCTAATTCCGAACCATAGATATGTCATGACTTGACTTTGCAAATTATTTCCTATCAAATCAAAAATTACACGCGTGATCATGGATCAATAGGGCTTCCCTTGGGAATGGGTTCTTTTGGTGGTTTCTTCTTTCGGCTTTTGTGTGTTTTTGGCTTTTGATTTTTCTGGCTTTTTTCTTTTTCTGTTTTTGTTTAGTGCGGGGCGAGAAAAAAAAAGTCGCTAGCGCACGGGATTTTGGTTGGTAATCAAAGGGAGAAGACTATTTTAGGTCGTGGTTCCCTTTCCTTCTTTTTTCGTTCATTTGGTGACAATTCTGTATTGTTCAGATATTGTCCGGTCCAAAGACCTCTCTGCATATTCCTTCTGTTTTTCCTTAGATCCCCGATCAGGGGCTTTCTTTCCTCCTTCTTCTTTTTTTTTTTTTTTTTTTTACTTTCTCCCATTCTTTGATTGGGAATTTTCTTTCTTTTCTTTTTGCTTTCTCCCACTCTTTGATTGGGAATTTCCTTTCTTTTCTTTTTTTGCTTTCTCTTTGATTGGAAATTTTCCTTCTTTTCTTTTTTGCTTCCGAGGGTAAGGATTGACATTCTCACCCTAGGTCAAGGTTTATGGTGAGTCAGGATTTTGGCTCAAGGTTTGTAGAATGGCTAGACATGATACATGTCGGGGTTTGGTTTGGTTCAAGGATAAAAGGGATGCCCCACACTATTTCCATGACACAAATGCAAAAATGATGATTTGGAAATTTTATGCAAAACTGGTCATGCATGCACCTATGTGGACACTCAAGTGTCAAACTTTTATGGTCATGTGATGCTAGGGCTCAGGATTCATTTCCTCTATTTTAAATCAACCCAATGTTTCCAAAATATGCTCTTTTATCAATTTGTGCATTCATCCGGGTCCATTTCGGGCGTCCGGGGAAATTTCACAGCATTCACCCTTCAGGTGTATACACATTTTTTTTTTAACTAGCTATGATCAGCGAATTTTTCTTCAAAGAAAAGTTGGAAGTCATCTCTTTTCAAAAGCATGTTGGTTTTTCAGCTAGACAACTTATTTTTCTTTTTTCTCTCTTTTTTTTCTTTTTTTTTTATTTGTTTATTTCTTTTTCTTGTTTGTTTTTTTTTTCTTCTCTTTTTTTTTTCATGAGGTATTTTGCTATATACATGCATATCCAAGGTATCTTGCTACCTAAACATACATATATATGTTTTGTAAGGTATTTTTGCTATATACATGCATATCCAAGGTATCTTTCTACCTAAACATACATATATATTTTGTGAAGTATTTTTTGTTTACATACATGCATATCTAAGGTATCTTTCTACCTAAACATACATATATATATTTTGTAAGGTATGACTACCTTCCGAGCTTGCGCTTGTTTTATTTAAATTCCCAGGATCATGAGCAACTAGGTGCGTCCTACTATAAAAAGTGATCAAATAGCAGGCAGAAATTTAAAAGGTACTAGGTTGCCTCCTAGTAGCGCTTCTTTAACGTCTTGAGCTGGACGCGTCGCTCCCGGAGAAAAAAAGATCCCTTGATGGCCTCGAAGCGCTGCTGGTGTACAGCGCTCCTAAAGCGGTGACTGTCATACTCCGGAGCGGAACTAGTTCCTTCGGCTGCCTTGTCCTTCCTGGACCTCTTTGAGGCAAGCTTCCTCGGGGCCATTTCAAAAGTCACGCGCTAATGCCATTGAGGCATTTCACCGAACACTTGGTGGGCACGCGTTTAGGCGTCAATAGCAAGAGAACGGGGACAATGTGGCATGTCCCATTGTTCCAAAATGCATTATAGGCCTAGGGCCATCCCATACACACCCCTAATTCAACCTAATCAAGCAAGAAAACAAACCAAAATTGCCCTATATATTTGAGCACACTCCCACAATTTAGAGCACCAAAAGGAGATCAAAATACACCAATGAAAAGCTAGAAAGCTTAGGGATGGAACACTTACTTGTTGGTGATGAACAAAAGCGCAAAACGGAATCAAAAAATGCGAAAAAGGATGACCCTAGGGCTGCAAACTCGTCAATCCCGTGGGTATGGCTTTTGAAAAGGGGGAAAAGAAGTTTTTGAATGCAAAAACGCCCCCCCTTTCGTCATTCTTATAATTTGGTGCAGGGGTGGCTCGCCCAGGCGAGCTAACCTGCACATTTTTTTTTTTTTTGAGGGGAACATCAACCATGTCCCCTCCCTTCTCATGGATTAGCATCTTGCCTAACTTGAACTTACTTAGGTTAGAATTAGGCGTTGATTACCTATTTTTTTACTTTTTTAAAACAAACAAATAGTAAAAGAAAGCTGCAAAATACAAAGGATACGGGGCTGCCTTGCAGCGACATTCTCTGCTTGTTTCGCACAGAGAAGGGGCAACGATCGGTCGGTCGTGACCCCATCCCCACTTGCGTTCGTCCTTAAGTACCTGCAAGTAATAAACAACCAGGTATGGCCAATCTTGACCGCGTCATTACCCTACCTTGATTGGTTTCTGCCGTTCATGTTTTGTCTCTACTCCAGAAGGTAGCCCAAGGTGATCCTGCCCCTGTTTTACCACAACAATATACATGCGTATGCGTATGCGTATGCATGAATGTTTTCAAACGCAGAAAATTTAGGGAAAGTTGGTTCAGGTTCAATTCTAATTAAGCGCTTGGGGGATCCCATGAACTGAGCGGAAGGGCTCAGGTGATCATAGATTAACGCAAGGTGTGAAACTAACGTGAGGACTAAAAGCCTCGAATCCACGTTCATTTCTTTGAAAGATTGTAACGAGAGATACAACAGACAGGAAATCCCTGGGGGAAATCCAGAAAACGCATAAAGATAAAGAACATGCAGCGACATCCTTAATTGCCCCAGCTTCTAAGCATAATATTGTTTGACGACATCAGAGTTCACGGGTGAAGGTAGCTCTTCACCATCCATGTTGGTAAGCACCAGGGCTCCTCCGGAAAAAGCCCTCTTCACAACAAAAGGCCCTTCGTAGTTCGGGGCCCATTTCCCTCGATGGTCCTTGACAGCATGGGACATTTTCTTTAGCACAAGGTCTCCCTCATGGAACTTGCGTAAGCGTACTTTCTTGTCGAATGCACTCTTCATTCTTTGCTGGTATAAGCGCCCATGACTCATGGCCGTTAAGCGCTTACCCTCAATGAGGTTGAGCTGATCGTAGCGTGTTTGAGCCCACTCTGATTCCTTTAATCCGGATTCTGCCAAGATCCTTAATGACGGGACTTCTACCTCAAACGGTAACACAGCCTCCATCCCATATACCAATGAGAATGGCGTTGCCCCAGTTGACGTTCGCACTGAAGTCCGGTAACCGTGTAACGCGAATGGGAGCATCTCGTGCCAATCCTTGTATGACACGGTCATCTTTTGGATAATCTTTTTGATATTCTTATTGGCCGCTTCCACGGCTCCATTCATCTTTGGCCGGTAGGGCGTGGAATTGTGATGCTGGATTTTAAACTCCTTGCACATTTCTACCATCATCTTATTATTCAGGTTGGTGTCGTTGTCCGTGATAATCTTCCTTGGCAAACTATATCGGCAGATGATCTCTTTCTTAATGAACCTGACCACCACATTCCTCGTGACATTGGTATATGAAGCCGCCTCGACCCACTTGGTGAAATAATCTATCGCTACGAGGATGAAGCGATGACCATTCGAGGCCTTGGGCTCAATGGCCCCGATGACATCTATTCCCCACATGGAGAAAGGCCAAGGGGCGGACATGACATTCAGAGGATGTAGTGGGGCATTGACATTATCTGCGAATGCTTGACATTTGTGGCACTTCCTCACATGGACACAACAATCACTTTCCATGGTAAGCCAGTAATAACCTGCTCTTAGGATCTTCCTGGCCATAGCATGTCCGTTGGCGTGCGTTCCAAACGAGCCCTCATGGACTTCTTCGATCATGTGATTTGCCTCCTTGGAATCCACACACCGCAGGAGTGTCATGTCGTGATTTCTTTTATACAGTATGCTTCCGCTCATGAAGAAACCGGCTGCCAACCTCCTCAATGTCCTTTTATCGTTGTCGGCAATCTCTGGCGGGTATTCTTTGCTTACGACATATCGCTTGATGTCGTAATACCAAGGCTTTCCGTCCCGTTCCTCTTCCACTTGGCAACAATGTGCGGGTTTGCCACGACACCAAAATTCAATGTAGGGTAGATCCCCATGCGGTGTTAGCTGGAACATAGACGCCAACGTAGCAAGTGCATCCGCCATTTGATTTTCCTCGCGGGGAACATGATGGAAGGAGATCTCATCGAAGGTCTTAGCCAATTCCTTGATATAGGCTTTGTAGGGTATCAGCTTGGGATCTCTAGTTTCCCATTCCCCTCTCAGCTGATGGATTACCAATGCCGAGTCGCCGTACACCTTGAGTAGTTTGACATTGGAGTCAATTGCTGCCTGGACGGCTAGGGCACATGCTTCATATTCGGCCATGTTGTTGGTGCAGTCGAATCCTAGCCTGGCTGTGAAAGGTACACATTGATTGTCCGGGGAGACCAACACTGCCCCAACGCCATGACCTAGAATGTTTGACGCTCCGTCAAACCATACAGTCCATTTGTCCCGATCTTCGTCCAATTTTTCCTCGAACAAGGCCATGATGTCCTCATCCGGGAATTCAGGATGCATGGGCTGGTAGTCGTTAAGAGGCTGTTGAGCCAAATAATCTGCCAAAGCGCTTCCTTTTATCGCCTTTTGGGTGACGTAGACTATATCAAACTCAGATAGCAGGACTTGCCACCGGGCGATTCGTCCCGTGAGAGCTGGCTTTTCAAAGATGTACTTAACCGGGTCCATTTTGGATATCAACCAGGTAGTATGGCTCAGCATGTACTGCCTTAGGCGATGGGATGCCCATACTAAAGCACAACACGTTCTTTCGAGCAAGGAGTAATTCATCTCACAGGTCGTGAACTTCTTACTTAGGTAGTAAATAGCGCGCTCTTTTTTCCCGGATTCGTCATGTTGCCCCAGCATACACCCCATTGACTCGTCCAAGATTGTCATGTACAAAATGAGAGGCCTTCCAGGTACTGGTGGCATAAGCACGGGAGGATTCATTAGGCACTTTTTGATCCTTCCAAAAGCCTCTTGGCAATCCTCATTCCACCGATCAGTTTGGTTTTTGCGCAAGAGTTTAAACAACGGCTCACAAATGGCGGTGAGCTGCGATATGAATCTGGCAATATAATTCAAGCGCCCCAGGAAACCTCGGACTTGCCTCTCTGTACGGGGTTCTGGCATCTCAAGGATAGCCTTCACTTTTTCGGGGTCTACCTCTATCCCTTTCTGGCTTACAATGAAACCAAGCAATTTCCCTGATTTGACCCCAAAGGTACACTTAGCGGGGTTCAACCTTAATTGATATTTCTTAAGCCTTTCGAACAATTTCCGCAGGTTGACAAGGTGTTCTTCCTCGGATTTAGATTTAGCAATTATGTCGTCCACGTAGACCTCGATCTCTTGATGCATCATATCATGGAACAAAGCTACCATGGCCCGTTGATAAGTTGCCCCGGCATTCTTGAGTCCAAAGGACATCACCTTGTAACAGAACGTTCCCCACAGGGTGACGAAAGTAGTCTTTTCCATATCCTCAGGCGCCATCTTTATCTGATTGTAACCAGAGAAACCGTCCATGAAGGAAAATAAAGCGAAATTGGCCGTGTTATCTACGAGGATATCGATGTGTGGTAAAGGAAAATTGTCCTTGGGACTGGCCCGATTCAGGTCCCGATAATCTACACACATTCGTACTTTCCCATCTTTTTTAGGAACTGGTACGATGTTGGCAACCCATTCTGGATACCGAGCGACGGCCAGAAATCCAGCGTCAAATTGCTTCTTCACTTCTTCTTTTATCTTCAAGGATGTTTCGGGCTTCATCCTCCTCAGTTTCTGTTTTACCGGGGAACACTCGGGATTTAGAGGTAATCGGTGCTGTACAATGTCAGAACTCAAACCGGGCATATCTTGGTATGACCAAGCAAAGATGTCTTGGTAGTCTTTTAGCAGGATTATTAATTCTTCACGGATAGGTGCGGTAATACCTGTACCTATCTTTACTTCCCTCTTTCCACTGCCAATTCCTAAGTCTACTAGCTCTGTTTCTTCTTGATGAGGCCCCATTTCTTGGTCCTCATGGGCGACCATTCTTTCTAGTTCTGGGGGAAGTCCCACATCCTCATTTCCTTCATCTTCCGTTTGATTCATTTCTTACTCGAAGTCGATAGACGGGTCCCAGGTATTAGTACCTTCGGGGGACTCGTCATCGGATCTGCCGTTTCAGAAAAAGAAGTAAACATGCAAATGAATGAGAATGGGTAGAGACCAGGAACAGATGAAGAAAGATCCTTGTATTATAAATTCAAAAACAAAAGACACAAAGCCTTAACAAAAGGAAAAACTCTAAAGCCTAGGCCCAACTATAGAGCTTTTAAAACCGTAAAGGTTTACATTATGCTTGTTGCGTAAATGCCGGGGCGTTCCTCCACTCGCCAATTTCCCAGCTGGAAATCAGGAGGGCATGGTCGTACCAAATCCAAAGTACTCGGAATATCATCTTCGCATATCGCGAACGCTTGACCTTTGTCTCCCGAACCCGCGCTTATAAAGCTTCTACTTATGTGGCAGGGCGGGCTTCCTTCACCTTCTTGTCTCCAACGCGAACTTTGACCATTGTTCTTCCTTCCCGCGATGCTTCTTTTCATGTCCGCCTGAGTGGGCTTATAGCCTAAACCATACTTCCCACGATTTCCTTGGGTATTTATCAGGCTAGTTATGCCGCCGTTGTTTTTTCCTAAACCCATCCCGGGTTCATAACCGTTCCCCAACATAACTCGGGCCATCATTACCGCTGCATCGGACAGACAAGGCTGCCCAAAGAGGGAGTCCACGGAGGAAATGCTGACCACCTCAAAAGACTGGAAAGCAGTTTCTAACGATTCTTCTGCGGCTTCCACATAAGGCATGGAGGATGGGCAGCTTACCAAGATATCTTCCTCGCCTGACACGATGACCAAGTGCCCCTCCACTACGAATTTCAACTTTTGGTGGAGTGTAGAAGGCACAACTCCCACTGAGTGGATCCACGGGCGCCCCAACAGGCAGCTGTAGGGGGGGTTAATATCCATTATTTGGAAGGTGACTTGACAGGTGTGAGGGCCTATTTGTACTGGGAGATCGATCTCTCCCCTAACCTCTCGGCGAGTGCCGTCGAAGGCCCGAACCACCATTGAACTTGGTTTTAAGTGGGAAGCATTGAATGGTAACTTCTCCAAAGTGCTCTTAGGCATCACGTTTAAACTGGAACCATTATCGATGAGCACCTTGGCTACGATATGGTCCATACACTTGACTGATACGTGTAAAGCCTTATTATGCCCTCTCCCCTCGGCGGGGATTTCTTCTTCGGCGAAGGCAAGATAGTTGTTGGCAGTGATATTGTTGACCAGCCCTCCGAAACCTTCTACCGAGATATCTTGGGCCACGTGAGCCTCGTTCAGCACTTTTACTAGCAGAGCCCGATGAGGCTCGGAGCTCATAAGTAACTCCAACAGCGAGACCCTAGCCGGGGTTTTGTTGAGCTGTTCGATAACCTTGAATTCGCTCTGCTGAATTATCCGAAGGAACTCGCTGGCTTCCTCTAGCGACACCTCCTTTCTACCATCCTTTTTCTCCGGGGGCCCCTTTGCTGGAATATCTTTATTCGAAGCGTGGGGTGCTTCGCCATCTTGTTCCTCCACCACTTTAATTGAGAAGATGGCCTCCAACTCCCAGCAGTTTAGCGCCAGAAATGATGCCATAGTCATTAGAGGAGTGCATGAGGTAGCTACAAACCCATCTGCATCATCTGAAACTAAGAAGCTTGAAGGCAAACTGGATGCATTGGTTAACTTGGTAACCCAGCTGGCCTTGAATCCAAAAACTCTGTACCTGTCGCAAGGGTTTGTGGTTTGTGCTCCTCTGCTGACCACCATACAGACCTTTGCCCTTCCATGCAGCAACCTGGAGCAATTGAGCAGCCTAAAACTTATGCTGCAAATATTTACAATAGACCTCCTCAACCTCAGCAGCAAAATCAACCACAGCAGAGCAATTATGACCTTTCTAGCAATAGATATAACCCTGGATGGAGGAATCACCCTAACCTCAGATGGTCCAGCCCTCAGCAACAACAACAGCAGCCTGCTCCTTCCTTCCAAAATGCTGCTGGCCCAAGCAGACCATACATTCCTCCACCAATCCAACAACAGCAACAACCCCAGAAACAACCAACAGTTGAGGCCCCTCCACAGCCTTCCCTCGAAGAACTTGTGAGGCAAATGACTATGCAGAACATGCAGTTTCAGCAAGAGACCAGAGCCTCCATTCAGAGCTTAACCAATCAGATGGGACAATTAGCTACCCAATTGAATCAACAACAGTCCCAGAATTCTGACAAGCTGCCTTCTCAAGCTGTCCAAAATCCCAAAAATGTCAGTGCCATTTCATTGAGGTCGGGAAAACAGTGTCAAGGACCTCAACCCGTAGCACCTTCCTCATCTGCAAATGAACCTGCCAAACTTCACTCTATTCCAGAAAAAGGTGATGACAAAAATCTACCTAACAATTTCTGTGCAGGTGAATCTTCTTCCACAGGTAATTCTGATTTGCAGAAGCAGCACATTCCCCCTCTTCCATTCCCTCTAAGAGCAGTTTCCAACAAAAAAATGGAAGAGGCAGAGAAAGAGATCTTGGAAACGTTTAGAAAAGTAGAGGTAAACATACCTCTGTTGGATGCAATAAAGCAAATTCCAAGATATGCCAAATTCTTGAAGGAGCTGTGCACTAATAAGCGGAAGCTTAAAGGAAGTGAACGAATTAGCATGGGCAGAAATGTCTTCGCATTGATTGGTAAATCTGTTCCTCAAATTCCTAAAAAATGCAAAGATCCAGGTACATTCAGCATACCTTGTATTATAGGGAATAGTAAGTTTGACAATGCCATGCTAGATTTAGGAGCCTCTGTTAGTGTTATGCCTCTGTCGATTTTTAATTCTCTATCTCTAGGTCCCTTGCAGTCAACTGATGTGGTAATTCATTTAGCTAATAGAAGTGTTGCCTATCCTGTTGGTTTCATAGAAGATGTCTTAGTTAGAGTTGGTGAACTGATTTTCCCTGTTGATTTTTATATCTTGAATATGGAAGATGGATTTTCTCAAGGATCAGTTCCCATCATTCTAGGCAGACCCTTTATGAAAACTGCAAGAACTAAGATAGATGTTTATGCAGGCACACTGTCCATGGAGTTTGGTGATATAACTGTTCATTTTAATATTCTGGATGCTATGAAATACCCATCTGAAGATCTTTTTGTATTTCGTGCTGAAATAATTGACCATGTTGTTGATGAATACATGACTGATCTTTATTCTAATCTGCATGCCTCTCACTCTTCATGCATTGAGTCTGAAATTGTACTTGATCATATGTCTGAATTTGATGCTGAGAGTGAATCTGAGAGTGATATTGATTGCATGCCTGGTGGTGGTGTTTTACCTCTTGAGATTGATTTTATAGAGTCAGATAGGACTAACCATGTTTCAGGAAGTACACATGCCTCTGACTTTCTTTATGAGGTAAAGGCTTAGAAACCATCCCCTTCCACCACTGTCCAGCCGACCACACCAGAATTGAAGCCTCTGCCATCGAATTTAAAATACGCTTACTTGGATGATAGCAAGAGTTTTCCAGTGATTATATCTGCCTCCCTTGCTGATGAGCAAGAGGAGAAGTTGTTGTCAGTTCTCAAGCAGCATAAGAAGGCTATAGGCTGGACCCTGGCGGACATTCCTGGTATTAGCCCATCCACATGTATGCATCGAATACATTTAGAGGATGGAGCTAAACCAGTAAGACAACCACAAAGAAAACTCAACCCGGTGATTCTTGATGTAGTGAAGAAGGAGATAACCAAGCTTTTGCAAGCTGGAATCATTTATCCTATCTCCGACAGCCAATGGGTGAGTCCCGTCCAGGTAGTCCCGAAAAAGACTGGCCTCACAGTGATCAGAAATGAGAAGGAGGAGATGATTCCTACTCGGGTGCAGAACAGTTGGAGAGTCTGCATTGACTATAGGAGGCTGAACCAGGTTACCAAAAAGGACCATTTTCCCCTGCCATTCATTGGCCAGATGCTTGAACGCCTGGCAGGTAAATCCCACTACTGTTTCCTTGATGGTTTTTCTGGTTATATGCAAATTACTATTGCTCTTGAGGATCAGGAAAAGACCACATTCACCTGCCCCTTCGGCACTTTTGCTTATAGGAGGATGCCTTTCGGCCTGTGCAATGCCCCTGGTACCTTCCAGCGGTGCATGATTAGTATTTTCAGTGATTTTTTAGAAAATTGCATAGAGGTGTTTATGGATGATTTCACTGTATATGGATCCTCTTTTGATGGTTGTTTGAATAGTTTGGAAAAAGTTTTGAATAGATGCATTGAAACTAACCTTGTTCTAAATTTTGAAAAATGTCATTTTATGGTTGAGCAAGGTATAGTTTTAGGCCACATTATTTCCAATAAGGGTATTGAAGTAGATCCTGCAAAAATTTCTGTTATTTCACAATTGCCTTACCCCTCTTGTGTGCGAGAGGTGCGATCTTTTCTTGGTCATGCAGGATTCTACAGGCGCTTTATAAGGGATTTTAGCAAAGTAGCCCTTCCACTGTCCAACTTGTTGCAAAAGGAGGTGGAGTTTGACTTTAATGACAGATGCAAAGAGGCTTTTGATTGCCTCAAAAGAGCGTTGACTACCACCCCCATCATCCAGGCACCCGATTGGACAGCCCCTTTTGAGCTTATGTGTGATGCATCAAATTATGCATTGGGGGCTGTCCTTGCTCAGAAAATTGATAAATTGCCCAGGGTGATATATTATGCTTCTAGGACTTTAGATGCTGCCCAAGCAAATTATACTACTACTGAGAAAGAGCTTCTAGCCATAGTTTTTGCTCTTGAAAAATTTCGATCTTATTTGCTTGGTACTCGCATTATTGTTTATACTGACCATGCAGCTCTAAAGTACTTAATGAAGAAGGCTGATTCTAAGCCAAGGTTGATCCGATGGATGCTCTGGCTCCAAGAGTTTGACTTGGAGATCCGTGATAGGAGCGGAGCACAAAATCTAGTTGCTGATCATTTGAGTCGGATCGAACGTGTCTCTGATGCAGATTCACCTATTCGAGATGATTTCCCGGATGATCATTTGTATATATTGTATAGTATTTCTGACTATCTTTCTACTCCCTGGTTTGCTAACATTGTCAATTATTTAGTTGCCTCTGTTTTTCCTCCCTTAGCATCTAAGGCCCAAAAAGATAAGATTAAAAGTGATGCTAAGCATTTTATTTGGGATGACCCCTACTTGTGGAAATTGTGCAGTGATCAGGTCATTAGACGGTGCATTCCAGATCATGAGACTGACTCAGTCCTGCAGTTCTGTCATTCTTCCGCACCGGGAGGTCATCTGGGTGTTCAAAGGACAGCTCGCAAAGTGCTTGATTGTGGTTTTTATTGGCCCACCATCTTTAAAGATGCGTGGAAGATCTGCAGCACTTGTGAGCAGTGCCAGAGAGCAGGAAATACACTTACATGGCGACAACAAATGCCTCAGCAACCTATGCTATTCTGTGAGGTGTTTGATGTCTGGGGTATAGATTTCATGGGTCCTTTTCCTGTCTCTTTTGGTTATGTTTATATTCTCCTTGCAGTTGATTATGTTTCAAAATGGGTGGAAGCCAAGCCCACTAGAACTAATGATGCTAAAGTTGTCACAGACTTTGTCAGGTCTAATCTGTTTTGCAGGTTTGGAGTACCTAAAGCAATTGTTAGTGATCAAGGAACCCATTTTTGCAACAGGACAATGCATGCCCTGCTTAAAAAGTACGGGGTGGTACACAGGGTATCCACACCATACCACCCCCAGACTAATGGACAGGCAGAAATTTCTAACAGGGAAATCAAGAGAATTCTAGAGAAGATTGTGCAGCCAAGCAGGAAAGATTGGAGTATCAGGCTTGATGATGCTCTCTGGGCACATCGGACTGCCTACAAAGCACCCATAGGAATGTCTCCTTATCGGGTTGTCTTTGGAAAGACATGTCATCTTCTAGTGGAAATTGAGCACAAAGCATACTGGGCAGTAAAGACTTGCAACTTCTCTATGGATCAAGTTGGCGAGGAAAGGAAGTTGCAACTGAGTGAGTTAGATGAAATCCGCCTAGAAGCCTACGAGAATTCCAAGTTCTATAAAGAAAAGACCAAGAAGTTCCATGATAGCATGGTAGTTAAAAAAGACTTCGTGGTTGGGCAAAAAGTGTTATTGTATAATTCTAGGATTGGACTCATGAGTGGTAAGTTGAGGTCTAAGTGGATTGGTCCTTTTGTTGTTACTAATGTTTTTCCTTATGGTACAGTTGAGATCAAAAGCGACTCCACAAACAAGAGCTTCAAGGTCAACAGACATCGACTTAAGCCATTCCTCACGAACCCTTCTTTAGTGGACGTAGTGGTGGAAGAGACTTCCTTACTCCACCCTACACTTCCTCCACCATGACTTAGGGAGTTTTTCTTTTCCTATCTCCTTCTTTGCTTTTATTACACTTGTCCGATTCTCTTTGATGATTTAATTGTTTTTAATCTTTTAATTGTGCTACATTGAGGACAATGTGTTGTTTAAGTATGGGGGGCGGGGGGGGGGGGGGGGGGCGGGGGAGTGTTCTTTGGTTTTGCTAGTTTTGTTGGTTTTGTTAATTTGTTAATGTTGTTAGTTTCGTCTGATTTTCAGTTTAATATTTTGGGACTTGAAATCCTTGATTCTCCTCTACATGTCATGATAGTTTTGAAAGCTCAATTTGAAAGTGATGATTTTACCTTTGTGAGAATTTGAGCCATCCATCATTATAATCATTTGGTGTGTTTTGCCCCATTGATTGCTTGCACAATAGCCTTGGCTTGATTCTTGTTGATGCGTCCTAATTCACATGCATATTTGGAAATGATTAAGGAAATTTTGTTCTTATAAGCTTCTAGCCAAATGGACTTACCTTGAATTAATTCCTTTGATAGCCCTTTTGAGCCTTGTTTCCCTTTCCTTGTTTTGAAGCTCACTACAAGCCTTAAGTGAAAAACCATGATATTACCATATCCTTAAGGAATTTTGGAGCTTTGGAATTGTTTTGGGAATAAGTGTGGGGGTGTTTTGTTTCATTGGACAACTTGTTTTGTTGGCTATGCTTCATGATGTATTTTGGGCCATACTTGATGTACATTGTATATTGGTTAAATGTTGGACATGCTGAATGAAATGTTGTTTCTCAAAGGCTAAAGAGTAAAATAAAAAAAAAAAAATCGAAAAATAAAATCGAAAAAAGAAAAAGAAAAGCAATAAAGTTGAGTGAATAAGATCTTAAATGGCACAAGAATGATGAAACTCTTGGTTCTACTCTTCATGTTTAATTTTTATCTTTACTTCTTTTTATTTTCTTATTTTTTTCTTAATATGCACTTATTCCCCTTTGCTCCTCTATTCCTTTGGGATTTAGCCACTTATTCCATATTTCTCCATACCTTGTCCTTGGCCCCATTACAACCTTAAAAGACCTTTTGATCCTCATGTGCTTGTGTTTATGGGTTGATTGTCAATTTTAGAATCTTGCCAAGCTTATGTGGTGTTTGCTTTCATGGGTGCTTTGAGGGTAAATAGTAGCCTAGACACTTGAGAGATAGAGTGTATATCTTGTGAGGCTTTATCACTTTTCATTCTTGAGCTGATTAACTATTTTGCCATGATTGGGTTGCTTGGATGATTTTCATGAATGTCTTGACTTTTTGGATCTCCTTATGTTAGATGTTACCCATTCCTTTCATTCCTTGATGTTCATTGAGAAATATGTGAATGTTTTTGTTTGTCTCCCTTTGATATCCTTGGATTTTGTTCTTTGTTTCATTTTGCCCAGGAGTGCAAAAGGCCAAGTATGGGGGGTTTTGATGTGCCATCATTTTCTTCTATTTTCTAAACCCTTTTTGCACCATTTTAATTATTGATTGGTCTTAATTGTCAATTAATTAGGCAGTTTTATTATTTGGGCTCATTTAGCTAATTTGATGTTTTTAATCTAATTTCAGGAATTAATGAAACATTGGGCTTAATCCGGATTTTGGTTGTGGACTTGAAGAGGGCAAATAAAGCAGCGCTTACCTTAGTTAATTTCTAATTAAGAAATTTCGCAATTTTATTTTATGTTGTCAGTGTTTATTTCATTTTGGGCCAGAGTATTGTAATAGGGCCCAGTGACTTTGAGTGACTCTTTTTAAATAGCTGCCTTGGAATTCGTGCAGGGCATTCTATTCTGCTATGCTATTTTCATTATTCAGAGCTTTGGTTTTAGGTTTTCACGTTTTTTTGTTCCCTTGTTACAGTTTTCATTCTTAATGCAAATTTCCGTTTTCTGCTTCTAATTACGAGTTCATTCTTGCTTCTTCTTCTACTTTCATTTACGTTTCTGCTTCATGTTTCAATTGCGTTTTCTGTTTGAATCCATGGAAGGCTAGATTTTCTGGTGTTGTTTCCTTTTGAGGACGAAGCCCAACTCTCTTTGAGGTTTCGTTTGTAATGTGGTTTCCTGACAGTTTTCCCTTCACCAATTATCCCAATTTCGTGAATATTAATCAGTGCACGCTTCGTGTTCGATTAATTGCCTCTGAGCCTAACTTGCGTTCATGCTTAATGGACGAAGGGCTAACTGGTGTATGTGGTGCCTAATCACGTATTGAAAACCCTAAGTTGATTTTCGCTTAGTAAATTGAAATAGGGTTGGATTAAGTGGTTGACTGTTAGGGACGAATTCTCCATAACCCAGGATAAGAGAGTGGCTTCTGAATCAGAGGAAACAACCCGTTTTTAATATTAGTAGTTTCGTATTCCATTTTATTTGTTCTGCTCTTTAATTACCAAACAACCAAATCCCCCCCCCCATCGTTACTGTTACTGCAAGTATATTATGAACATTTGGCTTGTCACTGCTCGTTGGGAAACGACCTAGGATCACTTCCTAGTTACTGCATTTTCATGTTTATTTGATTCGGGTACGGCCTCGATCAGTAAGCACTGCTTTATTTGCCCTCTTCAAGTCCATAACCAAAATCCAGATTAAGCCCAATGTTTCATTAATTCCTGAAATTAGATTAAAAACATCAAATTAGCTAAATGAGCCCAAATAATAAAACTACCTAATTAATTTGACAATTAAGACTAATTAGTAATTAAATGGTGCAAAAATGTTTTAAGAAATAGAAGAAAATGATGGCACATCAAAACCCTCAATACTTAGCCTTTTGCACTCCTGGGCAAAATGAAACAAAGAACAAAATCCAAGGATATCAAAGAGAGACAAACAAAAACATTCACATATTTCTCAATGAACATCAAGGAATGAAAGTAATGGGTAACATCTAACATAAGGAGATCCGAAAAGTCAAGACATTCATGAAAATCATCCAAGCAACCCAATCATGGCAAAATAGTTAATCAGCTCAAAAATGAAAAGTGATAAAGCCTTACAAGATATACATTCTATCTCTCAAGTGTCTAGGCTACTATTTACCCTCAAAGCACCAATGAAAACAAACACCACATAAACTTGGCAAGATTCTAAAATTGACAATCAACCCATAAACACAAGCACATGAGGATCAAAAGGTCTTTTTAAGGTTGTAATGGGGCCAAGGACAAGGTAGGAAAAATATGGAATAGGTGGCTAAATCCCAAAGGAATAGAGGAGCAATGGGGAATAAGTGTATATTAAGAAAAAATAAGAAGACCTAAAGATAAAATTTAAACATAAAGAGTAGAACCAAGAGTCTCATCATTCTTTTTCCATTTAAGATCTTATTCACTCAACTTTATTACTTTTCTTTTTCTTTTTCGATTTTTTTTAGAAACAATTGAGAAACATCATTTCATTCAGCATGTCCAACATTTAATCAATATACAATGTACATCAAGTATGGCCCAAAATACATCATGAAGCATAGCAAACAAACATATTATCCAATGAAACAAAAACCCCCACACTTATTCCCAAAACAATTCCAAAGCTCCAAAATTCCTTAAGGATATGGTGATATCATGGTTTTTCACTTAAGGCTTGTAGTGAACTTCAAAACAAGGAAAGGGAAACAAGGCTCAAAAGGGCTATCAAAGGAATTAATTCAAGGTAAGTCCATTTGGCTAGAAGTTTATAAGAACAAAATTGCCTCAATCATTTCCAAATATGCATGTGAATTAGGAAGCATCAACAAGAATCAAGCCAAGGCTATTGTGCAAGCAATCAATGGGGCAAAACACACCAAATGATTATGATGATGGATGGCTCAAATTCTCACAAAGGTAAACTCATCACTTTCAAATTGAGCTTTCAGAACTATCATGACATGTAGAGGAGAATCAAGGATTTCAAGTCACAAAATGTCAAGAACTTTTATTTTCAAAACAATTACCCATTTCTTGAACATATCCTATAATTCAAAGAAAAACATGCAAAGTCGTACATGCACACAGAATTGACCCAAAATATTAAACTAGAAATCTGACGAAACTAACAACATTAACAAATTAACACAACTAACAAATTAACAAAACCGACAAAACTAGCAAAACCAAAGAACACTCCCCCCATACTTAAACAACACATTGTCCTCAATGTAACACAATTAAAAGATTAAAAACAATTAAACCATCAAATAGAATCGGACAAGTGTAATAAAAGCAAAGAAGGAGATAGGAAAAGAAGAACTCCCTAAGTTATGGTGGAGGAAGAGTAGGGTGGAGTAAGGAAGTCTCTTCCACCACTACGTCCACTAAAGAAGGGTTTGTGAGGAATGGCTTAAGTCGATGTCCGTTGACCTTGAAGCTCTTTTTTGTGGAGTCGCTTTTGATCTCAACTGTACCATAAGGAAAAACATTAGTAACAACAAAAGGACCAATCCACTTAGACCTCAACTTACCACTCATGAGTCCAAGCCTAGAATTATACAATAATACTTTTTGCCCAACCATGAAGTCCTTCTTAACTATCATGCTATCATGGAACTTCTTGGTCTTTTCTTTGTATAACTTGGCATTCTCGTAGGCTTTTAGGAGGATTTCATCTAACTCACTGAGTTGCAACTTTCTTTCCTCAACAGCTTGATCCATAGAGAAGTTGCAAGTCTTTACTGCCCAGTATGCTTTGTGCTCAATTTCCACTGGAAGATGACATGCCTTTCCAAAGACAACCTGATAAGGAGACATTCCTATGGGTGCTTTGTAGGCAGTCCGATGTGCCCAAAAAGCATCATCAAGCCTGGTACTCCAATCTTTCCTGCTTGGCTGCACAATCTTCTCTAAAATTCTCTTGATCTCCCTGTTAGAAATTTTTGTCTGTCCATTGGTCTGGGGGTGGTATGGTGTGGATACCCGGTGTACAACCCCGTACTTTTTAAACAAGGCATGCATTGTTCTGTTGCAAAAATGGGTTCCTTGATCACTAATAATTGCTTTAGGTACTCCAAACCTGCAAAACAGATTAGATCTGACGAAATCTGCAACAACTTTAGCATCGTTAGTTCTAGTGGGCTTGGCTTCCACCCATTTTAAAACATAGTCAATTGCAAGGAGAATGTAAACATAACCAAAAGAGACAGGAAAAGGGCCCATGAAATCGATACCCCGGACATCAAACACCTCACAAAATAGCATAGGTTGCTGAGGCATTTGTTGTCGCCATGTAAGTGTATTTCCTGCTCTCTGACACTGCTCACAAGTGTTGCAGATCTTCAACGCATCTTTAAAGATGGTGGGCCAATAAAAGCCACAATCAATCACTTTGCGAGCTGTCCTTTGAACACCCAGATGACCTCCCGGTGCGGAAGAATGACAGAACTGTAGGACTGAGTCAGTCTCATGATCTGGAATGCACCATCTAATTACCTGATCACTGCACAATTTCCACAAGTAGGGGTTATCCCAAATAAAATGCTTAGCATCACTTTTAATTTTATCTTTTTGGGCCTTAGATGCCGTGGGAGGAAAAACAGAAGCAACTAAATAATTGACAATGTTAGCAATCAGGGGGTAGAAAGAGAGTCAGAAATACTATACAGTATATACAAATGATCATCCTGGAAATCATCTTGAATGGGTGAATCCGCATCAGATACACGTTCGATCCGACTCAAATGATCAGCAACTAAATTTTGTGCTCCGCTCCTATCACGGATCTCCAAGTCAAACTCTTGGAGCCAGAGCATCCATCGGATCAACCTAGGCTTAGAATCAGCCTTCTTCAACAAGTACTTTAGAGCTGCATGGTCAGTATAAACAATAATGCGGGTACCAAGCAAATAAGATCGGAATTTTTCAAGAGCAAAAACTATGGCTAGAAGCTCTTTCTCAGTAGTAGTATAATTCACTTGGGCAGCATCTAAAGTCCTAGAAGCATAGTATATCACCCTGGGCAATTTATCAATTTTCTGAGCAAGGACAGTCCCCAATGCATAATTTGATGCATCACACATAAGCTCAAAAGGGGCTGTCCAGTCGGGTGCCTGGATGATGGGGGTGGTAGTCAGTGCTCTTTTGAGGCAGTCAAAAGTCTCTCTGCATTTACCATTAAAGTCACACTTCACCTCCTTTTGCAACAAGTTGGACAGTGGAAGGGCTACTTTGCTAAAATCTCTTATAAAGCGCCTGTAGAATCCTGCATGACCAAGAAAATATTGCACCTCTCGCACACAAGAGGGGTAAGGCAATTGTGATGTAACAGAAATTTTTGCAGGATCTACTTCAATGCCCATTTTGGAAATATTGTGGCCTAAAACTATACCTTGCTCAACCATAAAATGACATTTTTCAAAATTTAGAACAAGGTTAGTTTCAATGCATCTATTCAAAACTTTTTCCAGACTATCCAAACAACCATCAAAAGAGGATTGATAAACAGTGAAATCATCTATAAACACCTCTATGCAATTTTCTAAGAAATCACTGAAAATACTAATCATGCACCGCTGGAAGGTACCAGGGGCATTGCACAGGCCGAAAGGCATCCTCCTATAGGCAAAAGTGCCGAAGGGGCAAGTGAATGTGGTCTTTTCCTAATCCTCGGGAGCAATAGTAATTTGCATGTAACCAAAAAAACCATCAAGGAAACAGTAGTGAGATTTACCTGCCAGGCGTTCAAGCATCTGGTCAATGAATGGCAGGGGAAAATGGTACTTTTTGGTAACCTGGTTCAGCCTCCTATAATCAATGCAAACTCTCCAACTGTTCTGTACCCGAGTAGGAATCAGCTCCTCCTTCTCATTTTTTATCACTGTGAGGCCGGTCTTCTTCGGGACTACCTGGACGGGACTTACCCATTCGCTGTCGGAGATAGGATAAATGATTCCAGCTTGCAAAAGCTTGGTTATCTCCTTCTGCACTACATCAAGAATCACCGGGTTGAGTCTTCTCTGTGGCTGTCTTACTGGTTTAGCTCCATCCTCTAAATTTATTTGATGCATACATGTGGATGGGCTAATACCAAGAATGTCCGCCAGGGTCCAGCCTATAGCCTTCTTATGCTTCTTGAGAATAGACAACAACTTCTCCTATTGCTCATCAGCAAGGGAGGCAGATATAATCACTGGAAAACTTTTGCTATCATCCAAGTAAGCGTATTTTAAATTTGATGGCAGAGGCTTCAATTCTGGTGTGGTCGGCTGGATAGTGGTAGAAGGAGATGGTTTCTCAGCCTGTACCTCATAAATAAAGTCAGAGGTATGTGTACTTCCTGAAACATGGTTAGTCCTATCTGACTCTATAAAATCAATCTCGAGAGGTAAAACACCACCACCAGACATGCAATCAATATCACTTTCAGATTCACTCTCAGCATCAAATTCAGACATATGATCAAGTACAATTTCAGAATCAATGCGTGAAGAGTGAGAGGCATGCAGATTAGAGTAAAGATCAGTCATGTATTCATCAACAACATGGTCTGCCTAGAATGATGGGAACTGATCCTTGAGAAAATCCATCCTCCATATTCAAAATATAAAAATCAACAGGGAAAATCAGTTCACCAACTATAACTAAGACATCTTCTATGAAACCAACAGGATAGGCAACACTTCTATTAGCTAAATGAATTACCACATCAGTTGACTACAAGGGACCTAGAGATAGAGAATTAAAAATAGACAGAGGCATAACACTAACAGAAGCTCCTAAATCTAGCATGGCATTGTCGAACTTACTATTCCCTATAATACAAGGTATGTTGAATGTACCTGGATCTTTACATTTTACAGGAATTTGGGGAAAAGATTTACCAATCAATGCGGAAACATTTCTGCCCATGCTAATTCGTTCACTTCCTTTAAGCTTTCGCTTATTAGTGCACAGCTCCTTCAAAAATTTAGCATATCTTGGAATTTGCTTTATTGCATCCAGCAGAGGTATGTTTACCTATACTTTTCTAAATGTTTCCAAGATCTCTTTCTCTGCCTCTTCCAATTTTTTTGTTGGGAACTGCTCTTGTAGGGAATGGAAGAGGGATGTGTTGCTTCTGCAAATCAGAATTACCAGTGGAAGATTCACCAGCATAGAAATTGTTAGGTAAATTTTTGTCATCACCTTTTTCTGGAGTAGAGTGAAGTTGGGCAGGTTCATTTGCAGATGAGAAAGGTGCTATGGGTTGAGGTCCTTGACACTGCTTTCCCGACCTCAATGAAATGGCATTGACATTTTTGGGATTTTGGACAGATTGAGAAGGCAGCTTGTCAGAATTCTGGGACTGTTGTTGATTTAATTGTGTAGCCAATTGTCCCATCTGATTAGTTAAGCTCTGAATGGAGGCTCTGGTCTCTTGTTGAAACTGCATGTTTTGCATAGTCATTTGCCTCACAAGTTCTTCGAGGGAAGGTTGCGGAGGAGCCTCAACTGTTTGCTGTTTCTGGGGCTGTTGCTGTTGTTGGATTGGTGGAGGAATGTATGGTCTGCTTGGGCCAGTAGCATTTTGGAAGGAAGGAGCAGGATGTTGTTGTTGTTGTTGAGGGTTAGACCATCTGAGATTAGGGTGATTCCTCAATCCAGGGTTGTATCTGTTGCTGGAGAGGTCATAACTGTTCTGCTGTGGTTGATTTTGCTGCTGAGGTTGAGGAGGTCTATTGTAAATGTTTGTAGCATAAGCTTCAGGCTGCTCAATTGCTCCAGGTTGCTACATGGAAGGGCAAAGGTTTGTATGGTGGTCAACAGAGGAGCATAAACCACAGACTCTTGCGATAGGTACAGATTTCTGATTCAAGGCCAGCTGTGTTACCAAGTTGACCAATGCATCTAGTTTGCCTTCAAGCTTCTTAGTTTTATATGATGCAGATGAGTTTGTAGCCACCTCATGTACTCCTCTAATGACTATAGCATCATTTCTGGCGCTAAACTGCTGGGAGTTGGAAGCCATCTTCTCAATTAAATTTCTGGCTTCAGCAGGAGTCATGTCTCCAAGGGCTCCACCACTGGCAGCATCTATCATACTTCTCTCCATATTACTGAGTCCTTCATAAAAATATTGGAGAAGAAGCTGCTCCGAAATCTGATGGTGAGGGCAACTGGCACATAGTTTTTTAAATATCTCCCACTATTCGTATAGGCTCTCTCCACTGAGTTGTCTAATACCTGAGATATCCTTCCTGATGGTTGTGGCCCTAGAAGCAGGGAAATTTTTTTCTAAGAATACTCTCTTAAGGTCATCCCAGCTCGTGATGGACCTTGGAGCAAGGTAATACAGCCAGTCCTTTGCCACTCCCTTTAAAGAATGAGGAAAAGCCTTCAAAAATATGTGATCCTCTTAGACATCTGGGGGTTTCATGGTGGAGCAGACAATATGAAATTCTTTCAAATGTTTGTGCGGGTCTTCACCTGCAAGGCCATGAAACTTTGGAAGCAAATTGATCAGTCCAGTTTTAAGAACATATGGGACATCCTCATTAGGGTATTGGATGCACAAGCTTTCATAGGTGAAATCAGGTGCAGCCATTTCCCTTAGAGTCCTCTCACGGGGTGGAGGTTGTGCCATGTTCTCAGAATGTTCAAAATCAGAATGCTCAAAATTATAATACTCAAAATCAGAATGTTCAAAATCACCAATAACAGAATGCACAGATTCACTAGTAATGGAATGCTCAGGATGATCAAAAGGTATAAAATGATGTCTAACTAATCTATGAAATGTCCTATCTATCTCAGGATCAAAGGGTTGTAAGTCAGATGGATTGCCTCTAGTCATACACTACATTCAGCATGCACAACTAGTTGCCTTGTCATGTAAATAAAGGTGTAGGTTTGAACTATAGCTACCCTCAAATGATATCCAAATGACTTGAAATTTTGCGAGAAACCTTATAAAATGATGAAAAGATAGCACATAAAATTTCAGACAAAAATTCAAAGTCTAACTATGGAAGCTAAAAATGGTAGGTTGAGAAAAATAAGTGAATAAAACTTGAAAAATAAAAAAAAATTGACATAATCACTTTTTTGGATGATGGGGACCTCAGCCGGCCTATGGCCGGCCGGCTGCCACGACATAGGAAATTTTTTTCTACCCCAAATACATATATAATAATTGCGATTCTGATAACCAGAGCAAAAGTTATGGCCGTTTGAAGTTTTGACAAAAACAAAATTTGCTACTTTTTTGGAACATTCAAATCTGACCAAACTAAAGGCTCTAGCTATTTTTCCCACAAAATATAGATTAAAAGAAGTTGCCACAAAAAAATTCAGCTAAAAATAACAACTCTAGCTACTAAAACAAAAAATCCCAAATAATTCAGCAATGGTGGTCGCTAAAATCCGTCGCTACATGATTTCTACTACTACTCTGTTTTGCTGCAAGCAAAATTGGTCGCTAAGTCCATCGCAAAACACTATTCACAGCAAAACACCCAAAACTGAAAAAGGGGAAGCGCTTAACAGAAAAACTGAAACCGAACACACACTAAACAAAATACCAGGACATTAAACAACACAAACACACATACTAACACAACACTAACAATTAAACATAAAACACTAAATAATTAAACACTAACACAACACTAGCTATTATGAACCTTTGCACATTGCTCCCCGGCAACGACGCCAAATTTGATTGAGGCCGTACCCGGATCAAATAAACATGAAAATGCAATAACTAGGAAGTGATCCTAGGTCGTTTCCCAACGAGCAATGATAACCCAAATGTTCATAATATACTTGCAGTAACAGTAACAAGGGGGGGGGGTTGTTTGTTTTGTGATTTAAAGAACAAAACAAGTAAACTGGAATACGAAACTAATAATATTAAAAACAGGTTGTTTCCTCTGATTCAGAAGCCATTTTCTTGTCCTGGGATTATGGAGAATTCGTCCCTAACAATTAACCACTTAATCCAACCCTATTTCAATTTACTAAGCGAAAATCAACTTAGGGTTGTCAATACGTGATTAGGCAACACATACACCAGTTAGCCCTTCATCCATTAAGCATGAACGCAAGTTAGGCTCAGAGGCAATTAATCGAACATGAAGCATGCACAGATTAATGTTAACAAATTTGGGTTAACTGGTGAAGGGAAAACTGTCAGGAAGCCACATTATAAACGAAACCTCAAAGAGAGTTGAGCTTCGTCCTCAAAAGGAAACAACACCAGAATATTTAGCCTTCAATAGATTCAAACAGAAAACGTAAATGAAACTAAAAGCATAAACGTAAATGAAGCAGAAACGTAAATGAAGGCAGAATAAGAAACAAGAACGAAATTGTAATTAGAAGCAGAAAATGGAAAATTGCATTACGTGAACAGTAGCATTAGAACAGAAAAACGTCAAAACCATAAACCCTATGCTCTGAATAATAGTCTCCCAGAATAGCCTTGCACGAATCCCAAGGCTGCTATTTAAAAAGAGTCACTCAAAGTCACTGGGCCCTATTACAATATTCTGGCCCAAAACAAAATAAACACTGAACCACATAAAAGAAAATTGCAATCTCCTAATTAGAAATTAACTAAGGTAAGCGCTGCTTTATTTGCCCTCTTCAAGTCCATAACCAAAATCCAGATTAAGCCCAATGTTTCATTAATTCTTGAAATTAGATTAAAAACATCAAATTAGCTAAATGAGCCCAAATAATAAAACTGCCTAATTAATTTGACAATTAAGACTAATCAGTAATTAAAATGGTGCAAAAAGGGTTTAAGAAATAGAAGAAAATGATGGCACATCAGCTATACTTCTCTTTTTTTTGTCATTTTCTTCATTTTGATTAAGTCGTTAAAGTTCCATCTCGTGTTCCTGCAATTTACCAAATAAAGTGGCAAGAGACATGGAAGAGAGATCTTTACTTTCAGAAATAGCAGTTATCTTAGGCTGCCATTCGCTACTTAAACATATTAAAACTTTATTAATTAAATATTCATTAGGAAAGATTTTTCCTAGAGAGGCAAGGTGGTTTACTATATGTGAAAATCTTTTTTGCAAACTATGGATATTTTCATTAGGGTTCATCCTAAATAATTCATATTCATGGGTAAGGGTATTGATTCTAGACCTTTTTACATCTGTGGTTCCTTCATGGGTTAATTGAAGAGTATCCCACATTTCCTTAGCATTAGTACGGTTTGACACTCTAAAGTGCTCATCTATTCCTAGGGCTAAAGTGATGATGTTTTTGGCTTTGAGATCATACTGGATTCTTCTCCTATCTTCTTCTATCCACTTATATCTAGGTTTTTAGGTTGTAGTGCTTGTGCTTACATCTACTATAGTGGGTATGTGTGGTCCTATTTCTATTGCTTCCCAAATATTTAGATCTATGGCTTCAATGAATATCTGCATACGGGTTTTCCAATAATGGTAACCCTCACCATTGAAAATGGGTGGTCTGTGAATGGAATTTCCTTCAGGAAACAAGGGATTTGAAGAGGCCATGAATCTTGAAGTGGTTAGACTTTCTACAAGATACCTGCTCTGATACCACTTGTTGGATCAAGTGGCCTCAGAATAATTAATAATGAAGGGTTGAATTAATTATTCCTAAACCTTTACTAATTAAAAATTTACTCTTCTAATGCTTTTACTATGTTGTTAAGAGAATAAGGAGTAGAAGAGAAACTTAACCAAAAGTAAAAGCGGAAATTAAAATGCACAGCGGAAAGTAAAAGAGTAGGGAAGAAGGAGACAAACGCACAAGAGTTTTTATACTGGTTCGGCAACAACCCGTGCCTATATCCAGTCCCCAAGCGACCTGCGGTCCTTGAGAATTCTTTTCAACCTTGTAAAAATCCTTTTACAAGCAAAGATTCACAAGGGATGTACCCTTCCTTGTTCTCTTTGAAACCCTAGTGGATGTACCCTCCACTAGAACTGATCCACAAGAGATGTACCATTTCTTGTTCTTAGTCAAACCCAAGTAGATGTACTCTCTACTTGTACCACAAAGGATGTACCCTTAAATGTGTTAGGACAAAGATCTCAGGTGGTTGAACCTTTGATACTTTGTGAATGGGGATACAAAAGAATTCTCAGGCGGTTAGTCCTTTGAAAACTTTTGTATAATGGAAAGGGAAGAATTAAAATAATTCTCAGACCGTGTCATTTTGAATTCTTTGACAAGGGAGAAGGGAGACACAAAATAATTCAGGCGGTTAGTCCTTTGTTCTTTTGGAAAAGGGAGAAGAGAGACACAAAAATAATTCAGGTGCTTAGTCCTTGGCGAATTCTTTTCGGCCAAGGGAGAAGAGATGAAAAGAATGAATAGCACAAGTTTTCAAGGTTTAGAAAACCAGAAAACTTTGGAAAGCTTTTGGCACAAAGAAGAAGAAGAAGTTCAAAGAGATTCAAGGCTTGTAAAGGATTGTAATGAAATTGATTGAATTGTTAGAAAAAAAGATTTTTTAAATGCAAAACAAAGTCTTGCTTTTATAGACTCTTCATGTCTGGTCAAGAGAACCATTAGAAGAGTTATGACATTTAGAAAAACTTAAAACCAATTTGAAAAAGTCAGAAACCATTTGAAGAGTTACATCTTTTGATTTACTCAGAAACAATCACTGGTAATCGATTACCAAATCAGTGTAATTGATTACACAAAGCTTTTATGTGAAAGGATGTGACTCTTCACTTTTGAATTTGAATTTTAACGTTCAAAGACACTGGTAATCGATTACCAAAACATTGTAATCGATTACAGTTTTTTGAAATCAATTGGAACGTTGTAAATTCATTTTGAAAACTTTTTCAAATCCATTTTGCTACTGGTAATCGATTACAACAATCTGGTAATCAATTACCAGAGAGTAAAAACTCTTTAGTAAACATGTTTTGAGAAAAATCCATGTGCTACTCAGTTTTTGAAAAAAACATTTTCATACTTATCTTGATTAAGTCTTCTCTTGATTCTTGAATCTTGATTCTTGATTCTTGAGTCTTGAATCTTGATCTTGATTCTTGGAAGCTTGATCCTTGAATCTTGATTCTTGATTCTTGAATTCAACTTTCCTCTTGAATCTTGAAGTGTTCTTCAACTTTCCTCTTGAGTCTTGAAGTGTTATTGATTCTATCTTTAACATCTTGAACTCATTCTTTGATTGACCTTTGAGCTTTTTGTCATCATCTTTGTCATCATGAAAACATATTTGAATCAATCTTGATTCATCATGAAGCTTTGCTTCTACAGAAAATTTGAATTTCTATTCAAATTTCACTTGAATTTGAAATCGAATTTATGGAGCCAAATTTTCACTAATTATGATTGGTAAATTTTAGCTATGGTTCAGCCCACTAATCCAATATCATGTCCAGGATTCTCCACTAAGTGTGCTTAGGTGTCATGAGGCATGTAAAGCATGAAGGACATGTACAAAGTGTGACTATATGATGTGGCAATGGGGTATCGGAAGTAAATGCTCACCTCCCCCTCTAAAATTTAATTGGATTGGGCTTCTCCCAATTCAATTAAATTTATTTTCAACCACACACATCAAATATTCACTTAATGCATGTGAAATTACAAAACTACCCCTAATACAAAAACTAGTCTAGGTGCCCTAAAATACAAGGGCTGAAAAATCTTACATTTCTAGGGTACCTTACCTATATTATGGAGCCCTAAATACAAGGCCAAAAAGATAATGAAACCTTAATCTAATATGTGCAAAGATAAACGGGCTCATACCTAGCCCATGGGCCCGAAATCTACCTTAAGGCTCATGAGAACCCTAGGGCTTTCTCTTGCATCTCTGGCCCAATCTACTTAGAGTCTTCTATGCCCTTGCGGGGTAGGATGGCATCATAAACTAAATAGCATTATTGTAACTGCATAATTAAAACCAAAACTTAACCCTCAGATCCCTCATGTAAGACTAAGTTTCGATCCAGCTTCAATCAAGTTCTAAGGCAACAGTACATTTCCCAATGCTAAAGTCACCTAACTGTGAACACAAATGGGTGATCAGACCAAAAGCATACAAACATCAAGCATTGAATGAAGCATTGAACACAGAAAACACAATCAATTAGATATTATGTATTTACATTAGTTGTTCATTAAAAATCCCCAACTAGGGTGTTCAACCAGCCATTACAGAAGAAACCCTAACAATAATAAGCTTACAAAACATACGTATCTCTACAAAAGTTGCTCCTCTTGCTGCCTCCAGAGCTCTTTTCATGAAATAGGCATTGTGGCTGATGTGGAATTATGTGCCCTGGGTCTTGTCTAAAGTGTTGTACCCTAATTCTGCACAAAACAGGCTTTAAATAGGCTATAAAATCACGACGTTGCACTTAGCGCCACCTTCACGCGGGTAAGTTGATTTGGGCTTAGCGCTAGTCATGCACTGAGCCTGGCTGAAGACACCTGTTGCGCTTAGCACACTGATCTTGTGCTTAGCGCACGACCTTGATATTGACGCCCGACCAGATTCTTCTGTTGCGCTAAGCGTGCTGAAGTTGCACTTAGCCCAACCGCTGAGCTATGCTCAATTGTCACTTTTGGCACTTCATGACTTAGCCTCTTTTTCACTTGAAATTGCACATATTTCATCATTAGATCCAATGGACATATTCTAGAGACAACTTTATCCATAAAACAAAATTTATTTACAAAAATTGCTACAAAATAACCATAAATTAGGGGACTATACAAGTTTTGGAAAATGATTTCTATACAAAAGTTAGTCGTATAAAGCGACTAACAAACTCCCTCAAATTTACAATTTTTCTTGTTCTCAAGCAAAGAAAGAACAGTTCACTTGTCCTCAAGTGACAAAGATAGTGGCCAATCAAAAGAAAATGGTGTTTGATTCATCAAGAACATCAACCATATGAACTGAATACCATGGAATGCATACATTAATTACTTCTCACAAGCATGCAGTTTTTCAAAGATAAGAGCACCAGTATTAGAGTCACAGCTGAAATAAGCTAGTAAGCATGACAGAAATCAAGGAAGGATCATCAACCAAAACCTCACAATCATTGTTTCACTCAAACTCAAGTGTTTAGTGTGGAAGCAAAGCTACCATGATGATTCACCAAGATGTTTTGTTGATGCCAAATCTCAAAGAGTTGTTTCAAGATTAAAGAATCAAGCATTCAAGATTCCACTCAAAGATTCAAGAATCAAATGAAGAAATCAAGAAACATTAAGCCAAGTCAAAGTAGGTAGTAAAAAGTATTTTTCAGAAAACATCAAATAGCACACTTTTTGTTTTAAAAAGGATTTTCTGAAATCTTCTAAGTTACCAGAGTTTTTACTCTTTCGTAATCGATTAACATTTGGTAGTAATCAATTACCAGTGACTAAGATGGTTTTCAAACTGGTTTCAATGCTTTGCAATGTTCCAAAATGATTTTCAAATAGTGTAATCGATTACACTATATTAGTAATCGATTACAAGTGAATCTGAACGTTGGAATTCAAATCCAATTGTGAAGAGTCACAACTTTTCATAAAATACATTGTGTAATCGATTACACCATTATGGTAATCGATTACCAGTGAATGTTTTTGAAGAAAATGTTAAGAGTTATAACTCTTAACATGGTTTTCTCAAAAGGTATCAACGTTCTATAGATATAAGACCTTGACACGCATTTTATATACACAATACAATATACAATAACACAGCAAAACCTTTGCCAAATTCATTCTAAGTTTTTGTTCAATCTTTCCTTAAAGAAAGGAAAATTCTGCAAAAACAAAAACTATGCTATCCTTCTGTTTTTCTCTTATTCTTCTTTCCTTCTCCCTTTTGCCAAAAGAATTCAAAGAACTAACCGTCTGAGAATTCTTTTGATTCCTCAAACAAAGAATTCAAAGAACTAATAGTCTGAGAATTCTTTGCCCAAACACTGAATTCAAAGAATTAACCATCAGAGAATTATGAGTAAGAAGCAAGTAGCTTCTTGGTTGTAATAGTGAACACAAGGGAGGATACATCCTTTGTGGCTCGCTTCAAGTGGAGGATACATCTACTTGGTTGTTCCAAGAGAACAGGGAATGGTACATCCTTTGTGGCTCTTTGCTTGTAAAGGATTTTACAAGGTTATTGGAAATCTCAAGAACCGTGTGTTGCTTGGGAACTGGATGTAGGCACGGGTTGTTGCCGAACCAGTATAAAACTTGTTGTCATACCCTAACTTCGTCCGGGAGTACTTGCGGTCGGTCCTTGAACCTTGTTTGCTCCCTTCGGAACCCTCAAAATAAGCATCATTGCATAATCTGTAAAGTTTCACAACATTCCGGAAGGAAAAACAAGCATCGTTGCGTAATTTTTAAAGTTTCGCAACATTCCGGAAGGAAAAACAAACATCATTGCGTAATCCGTAAAGTTCTGCAACATTTCGGAAAGAAATAAATAAAAAAACACCAAGAGGGGGTGTACTTAGTGAAAAATGGGGATGCAAATAGCAACCAGGCCCACTTGGGCCTTCTTGAGTGTTCCAAAAGAAGGCGGTGCCTTTTAGTGGAAGCAACCCAGCTCGCCTGGGCAAGCTGGGCGGCAACCACCTCCTTCTTTTCTCCTATAAATAGGGGAAGGAGAGCAAAGCAAATGGGTTTAGCCCTTCTGGTATTGAGAAATCTCTCAAAATTAGTGAGAAAAATTGTTTCCGTGAAAAAAATCCAAGCCAAGGTGCTTCCATAACGCTTTTGAGACGTTTCCATTAGCGATTTCGTGGAGATTCTTCACCGTTCTTCATCGTTCTTCGTTCGTACTTCATCGTTCTTCGGTCTTCAACTGGTAAGTTCCCGAAATCGAATCTTTCAATTCATTCTATGCACCCTTAGGAGTCCCTACTTGTTTTCTGTACTTTTCTTTTCGTTACGTTTATTTTCCGTACCCCCCTTTTAACGAGCTTTTAACCGTTTGTTTAAGCCGTTTCTCACCTAATAAATGATAAAAATGAATTTTAACCGATCATTTGTGTTGCAACATCGTTTAATCACCTTTAAAGCAAAATCTAACCGATCATTCACACTGTAACCATGGTTAAACCAAAAGAAGGCAAAATAATAATAAAATAATGAAAATATCTTTGAATAAAATAATCAAAAAAATCAATTGGACATTTTTCTTTAGAAGTTTCGTTGAATGAATTGACTAATAACCAAAGTGAAACTAAGGCTAAAATCAACTCACAAATCAAGCTTTGTCCGCAAAAACCACTAAAGATCGTTTTAAGGTCCAACGCCTTAAACGGTCCTCTTTGCTTTTATCGGTTAACATGGACCTTTCTAAAGCATAAAAACCAACATCTAACCTTACCGCTTTTGCAAGAACTACGTAGGTCTGAGTTCCTCATCGCAATTGAGGATACGTAGGAGCAAAAGCCCCGCTTTTGTCGACCACCCCAAGAGATCATTAATGGTCCAATGCCTTAATGTTTCTCTTCTTTCAAAAATAAGAGATCGTTAATGATCCAACGCCTCAACGTTTCTCACCTTTCAAAAAACAAGAAATCGTTAATGGTCCAACACCTTAACATTTCTCTCCTTTCAAAATCAAAATATCGTTTAATGGTCCAACGCCTTAAATGACCTTTGTTCAGTTAAAATTGATCTTGCGGAAAAAGATCAAAACAACTTAACCAACGTTTAGTACTGAAAGAGACACCCTTGTCGCAATTGAGGATATGTAGGAGCGAGGGAAACACCCTTGTCGACCACACCAAAATTAAAAACATAAAAAGCATAAAAACACAAAAAGACATAAAAAAGGGAAAATAAAACATTTTGAAGTCATACTTGCACACTTGATCAAACGCTACCGTCCCTTGTGATGGACGCGTGGGGTGCTAATACCTTCCCCGTGCGTAAAAACAACTCCCGAACCTTTCACAATTAAAGTTCGTAGACCACACCTTTCCATTTTTTCTGACGTTTTCCTCAAATAAACGTTGGTGGTGACTCCGTGCACCTTCCTCCCTTGGAAGACGCACTCATGAGCCCCGCATCGCCCTCCCGCCGAAGTGTAGGTTGCGACACTTGTGTTTGCTTTCTTCTTCCCTATGCTTTTTACTTTTCCGCTGTGCACTTTTTATTTCCGCTTTACTTTTGTCTAAGTTATTGTTTCTGTTCTTTACTTTCTCATAATTTAGTAGTAAAGCCTAATTGAATCTAGTAACGTTAAGAAGGATAAATTTTAATTAGTCAAGATACGTTCATAATTAATTTAGCCCCCCCCCATTAATTATTCCAAGGCCACTTGTTCCAACAAGTGGTATCAGAGCAGGTTTCTTGAGAAAAGTTTCACAACTTCAAGATAAATGGCCTCTTTAAATTCTCTATTTTCCGAAAGTAATTTCAGGTATAGATCAAATCTGAAATCATTTCAAGATCATGATGAAGACCAAGCCAACTTATGTCTCATGACAAAATCTCATGAGAACAACGAGGAAGAATCTGTAAGGAAGAAATGGTATATTGACAGTGGATAAGCATATGACGGGAGATGTATCCAAATTTAAACTTCCTGCTCCTCCTGTGGCTGGTCTTCATTAAGATCCCATGTTGGAGCTGCTAAAGAATCCAGAATAGTATGTGATCGAGGCCGTACCCGAATCAAATAAACATTAAAAATGCAGTATCTAGGAAGTGATCCTAGGTCGTCCCCTAGTGAGCAATGATCAACCAAACGTTCATAACATATAACAATAAAACAGTAACAAATTGGGGGGGGGGGGCTGTTTGTTTTTGCAAATTAAACAGCAAGCAAACTTGAATAAGAAAATAACAGAACTAAAACATGTTGTTTCCCCTTGATTCGAAAGCAAGTCTCTTATCCTAGGTTACAAGAAATTATCCCTAATCAGTTCAACCACTTAATTCAACCCGAAATTAATTTACTAAGCGAAAATTAACATAAGGTTGTCATTATGTGATTAAGCAACACATACACCAATTAATCCCTCTCACATGTCCATTAAGCATGAACGAAACTGATCATTAAGCATGAATGTAAATTAAGCACAAAGACAATTAATCAAACATTAAGCATGCATGGATTAATAGCAACAAATACAGAGCAATGGGTGAAGGGGAAAAACTGATCAGAATTCAATAGTAATAACAAAACCTCAAAGAGAGTTGTGCTTGATCCTCAAGAGAAAACAAACACCACGTAGACTTGGCAAAACTCTAAAATTGACAACCAAACTCGACAAACACATACACAAGAGGATCAAAAGGTCTTTTAAGGTTGTAATGGGGCCAGGGACAAGGTAGAGGAAAGTATGGGATAAGTAGCTAAAACCCAAAGGAATAGAGGAGCAATGGGGAATAAGTGGAAATTAAGCAAAAATAGTAAACCCAAAACCTCCAATATCAACAAAATCAACCAAGTCTTCAAACCAGTCCAAGTCCTCAAAACAAGACCTCATTTATTCAACTTCACTCTTTTTCTGTTTTTCTCTTATGTTTTTTTTCGAGAACAGAAAACGAAAATTTAAAAACATTTTGAATAATTGAAAAATAAAGCAACAATTAGGCAATATATGTATATACATCAAGCATGGCCAAAATACATCATCAAGCATGGCCAACAAAATCATATTATCCAATGAAACATACCCCCCCACACTTATTCCCAAAACAATTCCAAAGCTCCAAAATTCCTTAAGGGTAGGGTGAGATCATGGTTTTTCACTTAAGGCTTGTAATGAGCTTCAAAACAAAGAAAAGGGAACATAGGCTCAAAGGGGCTATCAAAGGAATTAATTCAAGGTAGGCTCATTTGGCTAGAGGCTTATAAGAACAAAATGCCTAAATCATCTCCCAACATGCATGTGAACCAAGAAGTATCAACAAGAGTCAAGCCAAGGCTATTGTGCAAGCAATCAATGGGGCAAAACACACCGAATAAAATAGATAATGATGGCTCAAAATCTCACCAAGGGTAAATCTATCTCTTTCAATTCAACCTTTCAAAACTAACTTCACATGTAGAGAAAAACAAGGATTTCAATTCACAAAATGCCATGAAACTCCTATTTCAAAAACAATTACCCATTACCTATACATAACCTAGAATTCAAAGAGAAACATGCAATTTTGTACACAAAACATAAAACCAAAATAAAAAAATTAACCTAGAAAACCCCAAACAAAGAACAATATCCCCCTCACACTTAAACAACACATTGTCCTCAATGTAGCACAATCATAAAATCAAGAGCAATCAGAACAATCAATAAATTTGGACAAGTACAATAAAAGTAAAGAATGAGACAAAAAAGGAAAACTCCCTAAGTCATGGCGAAAGAGAAGTAGGGTGAAGTAAGGAGGTCTCCTCCACCACTACATCCACCAAGGAAGGATTTGTGAGGAATGGTTTCAGCTGGTGTCCATTGACCTTGAAGCTCTTATCTGTGGATTCACTTTTGATCTCAACTGTACCATAAGGAAAAACATTAGTCACCACAAAAGGACCAATCCACTTTGACATCAACTTACCATTCATGAGTCTAAGCCTAGAGTTATACAATAAAACTTTTTGTCCAACTACGAAGTCCTTCTTAGCTATCAAGCTGTCATGGAACTTCTTGGTCTTCTCCTTGTAGAATTTGGAATTCTCATAGGCTTCTAAACAGATCTCATCTAGCTCACTTAGTTGCAACTTCCTTTCCTCTCTAGCCCGATCAATAGAGAAGTTGCAGGTCTTTACAGCCCAGTAGGCTTTGTGCTCTATCTCTACAGGAAGATGACATGCCTTGCCAAAGACAACCCGATAAGGAGACATTTCTATGGGTGCTTTGTAGGCAGTCCTATGCGCCCAAAGAGCATCATCCAGCCTGGTGCTCCAATCCTTTATGTTTGGCTGCACAATCTTCTCCAATATCCTTTTTATCTCCCTGCTTGAAATCTCAGCCTGCCCATTAGTTTGGAGGTGGTAAGGTGTGGAAATTCTGTGCATGACCCCATACTTTTTGAGCAAGGCATATGTGGATCTGTTACAAAACGGGTGCCTTGATCACTAACGATGGCTCTAGGGACTCCAAACCTGAAAAACAGATTAGATCTAACAAAATCCACAACAACCTTAGCATCGTTAGTTCTGGTGGCTTTGGCTTCCACCCATTTTGAAACATAATCAACAGCAAGGAGAATATAAACAAAACCAAAAGAGACAAGGAAAGGCCCCATAAAGTCTATACCCCAGACATCAAACACCTCACAGAACAACATGGGTTGTTGAGGCATTTGCTATCTCCATGAAAGTGAGTCGTCTGCTCTTTGACAAGGCTCACAAGTGCTACAGATTCTCCACACATCCTTGAAGATGGTGGGCCAATAGAAACCGTAGTCAAGCACCTTGCGAGCTGTCCTCTGTATGCCAAGATGGCCACCTGGTGCGAAAGAATGACAAAATTGCAGGACCAAGATAATCTCATGGTCTGGAATACATCTCCTAATAACCTAGTCACTGCACAACTTTCACAAATAGAGGTCATCCCAAATATAATGCTTAGCATCGCTCTTAATTTTATTAGTTTGAGCTTTGGATGCTAAGGGAGGAAAAACAGAAGTAACCAAATAATTCACAATATTAGCAAACCAAGGAGTGGGGAAGGAATCAGAAATATTATACAGAATGTACAAATGGTCATCCAGAAAATCATCCCAAATGGGTGAGTCCTCAAATGCATGCTCAATCCTACTCAGGTGGTCAGCCACAAGGTTTTGTGCACCGCTTTGATCACGGATCTCCAAATCAAACTTTTGGAGCCAAAGCATCCACCTGATCAATCCAGGCTTTGATTCAGCCTTCTTCAACAGGTACTTTAGAGCTGCATGGTCAGTATAAACAATAACATGAGTACCAAGCAAATATGAACGAAATTTCTCAAGAGCAAAAACTATCACTAATAGCTCCTTCTCTGTGGTAGTGTAATTTGCTTGGGCAGCATCCAAAGTTCTGGAAGCGTAGAAGATCACCCAAGGCAGCTTGTCAATCTTTTGAACAAGGACGGCCCCCAATGCATAATTGGATGCATCGCACATAAGCTCAAATGGGGCTGTCCAATCAGGTGCTTGAATGATAGGGGTGGTAGTCAACTCACGCTTGAGGCAATCAAAAGCCTCTTTGCACCGGTCATTAAAATCAAACTCCACCTTCTTTTGTAGCAGATTGGAGAGTGGAAGGGCCACTTTGCTAAAGTCCTTAATAAAGCGCCTATAAAACCATACATGGCCAAGAAAAGAACGAACTTCTCGCACGCAAGAAGGGTAAGGCAATTGTGAAATAACATCTATTTTTGCAGGGTCTACCTCTATGCCCTTACTGGAAATGATATGCCTTAAAACTATACCGTGTTCTACCATGAAGTGACATTTTTCAAAATTCAGCACAAGGTTAGTTTCAATGCATCTATTAAGAACTCTATCTAGACTATCCAAACATGCATCAAAAGAGGATCCATAAACAGTAAAATCATCCATAAACACCTCTATGCAACTCTCTAAAAAGTCACTGAAAATGCTAAGCATACATCGCTGGAAGGTACCAGGGGCGTTGCATAGGCCAAAGGCCATCCTCCTATAGGCAAAAGTGCCAAAGGGACAGGTGAATATGGTCTTTTCTTGATCCTCAGGAGCAATATGAATTTGTAAATAACCATAAAAACTATCAAGAAAGCAGTAATGAGACTTACCTGCCAAGCGCTCAAGCATTTGATCAATGAATGGCAGGGGGAAATGATCTTTTCTGGTTACCTGGTTCAGCCTCCTATAATCAATGCATACTCGCCAGCTATTCTGCACTCTTGTGGGGATAAGCTCATCCCTCTCATTCTTGATCACTGTGAGGCCTGTCTTCTTAGGAACCACTTGGACTTGACTCACCCACTGGCTGTCAGAAATAGGGTAGATAATTCTAGCATGTAAGAGCTTGGTTACCTCCTTTTTCACCACATCTAGAATGACGGGGTTGAGTCACCGTTGTGGCTGCCTCACTAGCTTAGCTCCATCCTCTAAAAGTATCCTATGCATGCAGGTAGATGGGCAAATATCAGGAATGTCTGCTAAAGTTCATCCAATGGCTTTCTTGTGCTTCTTGAGCACTAGCAACAACTTCTCCTCTTGCTCAGCAGCAAGGGAGGCAGAGATGATCACTGGAAATTTTTCTTTGTCCTCCAAGTAAGCATGCTTGAGGTTTGCTGGTAAGGGCTTCAACTCTAGTGTGGGTGGTGGCTGAACTGTGGGAGGAACCAGGGTAGGAGAAACTAAATTGGCTGAACAATGGCTATAATCCAGTGTTCATCAATTATGGCTTCTTTTAAATTTCTAGGTTCAATTAAAGAAAAAAAAGTCATATTAATGCAAACATCTTTGAGAGAGTGTCTAGTTGCTACCCCTTTAGATATGTCACCAATGATATTATCAAGAGGATGGTATCTTGAAGTTCTCCACTCTCTTGGAAGATATGTACTTGTTTTTGTTTCATCAATTTGAAAGTGTTCATCATTTCCCTTTCCTTTGCCTTTGTGCTCTTCACCATGAATATGCATACCTTCTAAATAATTTGAAATATCATCTAGAGTTTCCTTTTTTGGCATAATTGGGTTAGTTTCATCAAATGCAACATGGATAGATACTTCAATGATCATAGTTCTTTTGTTATAAAATCTAAATGCTTTATTGTTCAAGGAATAGCCAAGGAATATACCTTCATCAGATTTTGCATCAAACTTACCTAAGTTGTCTTTGCAATGTTTTAGCACAAAACACTTACATCCAAACACATGAAGATGATAGATGTTCGGTTTTCTTATGTTATACAATTCATATGTTGTTTTCTTCAAGATTGGTCTAATTAAAGATCTATTAATTATATAGCATGTAGTATTTATAGCTTCAGCCCAGAAATATTTAGGAAGGATTGTATCATTGAGCAAAGTTTTGGCTATCTATTCTATAAATTTATTTTTCCTCTCAACTAGTCCATTTTGTTGAGGGGTTCTAGGTGCAAAAAAATTATGTTCAATACCATTTTCATCACAAAATGATTCAAAATCCTTATTTTCAAATTCTCCTCCATGATCACTCCTAATAGATGCAACTTTGAGATTTTTCTTATTTTGAATGATTTTAGCAAGTTTCTTGAAAGCATGAAAAACATCACTTTTATGAGTGAGAAATAATGTCCATGTAAATCTTGAGTAATCATCAACTATAACAAGAGCATTGTAGTTTCCTCCAAAACTCATAGTTCTAGAGGGGCCAAAAAGATCCATATGCAAAAATTATAAGGGTTGAGTTGTAGACACAATATTCTTTGATTTGAAGGAAACCCTTACTTGTTTTCCTTTTTGAAGAGCATCACATAATCTATCTTTTTCAAATTTAAGTTTTGGTAAACCAATAACTAAATCCTTAGAAATTAGTTTATTTAAATGTTCCATGTTTATATGGACAATTCTTCTATGCCATAACCAAGAATCATCATCTTTACTAAGAAAACATTGATCATGATTTGATGTTTTATCTAAATTTATCATGTATACACTATTTGATCTATAGCCTATATGTTTTATATTTCTATCATGTTTGTTTTCAATAACACAATTATGAGATTCAAATGATACTAGATAGCCTTTATCACATAATTGACTAACACTTAGTAGATTGTGCTTAAGACCATCAACAAGTAGAACATTTTCAATGGAGGTAGATGAATTCATACCTATTTTTCCGACTCCAAGGATTCTACCTTTATTGTTGTCGCCATAAGTCACATGTCCACTATTCTTGGGAGAAATATGAGTAAACTTTGATGCATCTCCCATCATGTGTTTAGAGCATCCGCTATCAATGTACCAACTCTTCTTCAAAGAATCATATATAATCATGTTTATGACTTAGGTACCCAAACTTTCTTGGGTCCTTGAATGTCCGTTTTGATAAAAGATCCTTTTGGAAACCATATCATTTTAATATTATTACTATTTTTCATAAAATAGCATGTAGATGCACTATGTCCTTTCATTCCACGGTAAAAACATGTTAAGAAAGGATAACTATTCTTTTGAGTAGATGCAAAGAAATTTTTATATAATTTTTGTTGTTTATCAGGTCTATATCATAATCCAACCTTATCAAACACACATCATTGCTTTCCTAGTATAATATCTAAATTATTTTTGCCAATAGTAAATTTGGCAAGAGAATTTTTTAGATCCTTGATTTCTTCTATAAACTTGCTACAACAATTACATTAATCAGATGCTTCTTTACTATCATGTATTACTTTTATGGTAGAAGATTGATTTGTGTCAATTGATTTTAAAGTTTTGACTTCAGTTCTAAGATTTTCTAATTCTTCATTTAATTTTAAAACTTCTTTTTCTAAGTTTGAAATAGTTTTCTTAGAAAATGAAACTAGTTTTGCAAGTTTGACTGATTCTTTATGTAAATTAGTGAATTCATCTTGAAGTTCATCAAATGAAATAGATAAGTTATTGTTAGAAGATGTTACCTCTTCATCGCTTTCATAATTTTTGGCCATAAGACTTAGATTCACGACTTCATTTTTTGAGTCTACGGATGAATCCATATTGTTGTCTTCCCAACTGATGTAAGCTTTCTTTGCTTTCTTATCATTGAAGGTTTTCCTTTCAGATCTTTCCATTCTTTTCTTGAAACTCAGACAATCAACTATCAGATGTCCCGGTTGATTACATTTGTAACACTTAGGAACAGAAGATGAACTTTTCCTCTTTTCTTTGGTTTAAAGTTTGATCTTCTTTAATTTCCTTTTTTTCTTAGGAATTTATTGAATCTCTTTATGAAGAAACTGAAATCATCATCTTCTTCTATTTCATTCAAGCCTTCTTTATCACTTCCTTCTTGAATTGAAGATGAAGCTTCAAGTGCGATTCCTTTCTTTTTCTTGTCATTTTCTTCATGTTGATTTAGTCTCATGAGTTCTATTTCGTGTTCCTGAAGCTTTCCAAACAGAGTTGCAAGAGACATGTCAGTAAGATCTCTTGATTCTGTAATTGTCATTACCTTTGGTTGTCATTCCCTACTTAAACATCTTAGAACTTCATTAATAAGATCTTCATTGGGAAATAACTTTCCGAATGATGCAAGATGATTTATTGTATGTGTGAATCTCTTTTGCATATCCTGTATAATTTCATTTTGATTCATTCTAAACAGTTCATATTCATGGGTTAGGGTATTTATTCTAGATCTTTTTACATTAGTTGTTCCTTCATGGGTTAGTTGTAAGGTATCCCACATTTCTCTTGCATTCTTGCAGTTTGATTCTCTAAAATATTCATCCATGCCTAATGCATATATAATTATATTTTTTCCTTTTAAGTTATATTGTACCATTTTCCTTTCTTCTTCATCCCATTGTTCCCTGGGTTTTTCTATAGTTGCATTTTCGGCTACCATAGTAGGGATATAAGGATCGATTTCAATGGCTTCCTAGATGTTTAAATCTATAGCCTCTACGAAGATTTGCATACGGGTTTCCCAGTAATGATAACCCACACCATTGAATATAGGAGACCTATTAATAGAGTTCCCTTCGAGAAATAGAAAGTTTGGTGAGGCCATAACTATTCTTCAAGTTTCTAAACCTTATACAAGAATTAAGCTTTGATACCACTTGTTATACAAGTGGCCTCAATAACTTAAGAGGGGGGTGAATTAAGTTTCACAATTTCCCCTAACAAATTTTAATTCTCTCTTTAAAAGATATATGCAAAATTAATATGCAGAAAAAAATAAGCAATGAACAATGTGTTTAATGGTTCTTTAAATGTGCAAAATAAAATTAAACTGCAATAATGTAAATGAGTTTAGGGAAGAGAGAATTGCAAACTCAGTTTATACTGGTTCGGCCACTTCCTATGCCTACGTCCAGTCCTCAAGCAATCCACTTGAGAATTCCACTATCCTTGTAAATTCCTTTACAACTTCTGAACCACCTAGGGATACCTTTTCCTTGTGTTCAGAAAAACTTACAAACCAAGAGACTCACTGCCTCTTGATTACAACAACAGTTTGCTTTTGAAGTACAAAGATGTTTTTCTCTCTTTAAGAGAAGAATAATACAACTTGAAGAACTTAGAAGAATCCTTAATTGTTTTGCAAGTGTTTGGCCAAAGGTTTTCTTTTGAGAGAATAAGACAATGAAGTTCTGAAAAACTATGAAGATTTTCAAACACAAGTCACATATTTATAGGCCTTTGGTTGCTTTTCAATAACTTATGAAGGGATGTGACTTTTCAGAGTTATTTTTGAAATTTCCTCATTGGTAATCGATTACAGATCTGTGGTAATCAATTACACAGTTAATTATTGGGGAGTCATGTCTTTTCAGTTTGAATTTCAAAACATTCTGTTACTGGAAATCGATTACACAAAGGTGCTAATCGATTACAGCCTTTTAAATTCAAATTCAAACATTCTGAAAGCTTTGCAAAATCATTTTTGCTTCTGGTAATCGATTACTATAGAGAGAAATACCATTTTTAAAGGTGTAAAAACACTCAAAACAAATAATGGACTATCGTAAATCCTTTCTCTTGATCTCTTGATCTTGACTTAAATCTTGTAGTAAACTTTGAATTGCTTCAATCTTTGGCATCATCAAAATCTTTATACAACATATGCAGTCACAGTATTATCTTGGCATTAGTTGCTCATTTTGACCTTGAGTTGCAACAAATGGATGTGAAAACAACCTTTCTTAATGGTGATTTAGAGGAGGAGGTTTATATGAAACAACTTGAAGGTTTCTCCTCTAGTAGTGGTGAGCATTTGGTTTGCAAGCTTAATAAATCTATATATGCTTTAAAACAAGCCTCCCGTCAGTGGTACCTTACTTTCATGGGATAATTTCTTCATCTGGTTTTGATGAAAACCCCATGGATCAATACATATACCACAAGGTCATTAGGAGTAAAATATGTTTTCTTGTTTTATATGTAAATGATATTTTACTTGCAGTCAATGATCGGGGTTTGCTACAAGAGGTGAAACAATTTCTCTCTAAGAATTTTGACATGAAGGATATAGGTGATGCATCTTGTGTCATCAGCATTAAGATTCATAGAGATAGACCTCGAGGTATTTTAGGTCTATCACAGGAAACTTATATTAACAAAATTTTAAAAAGATTTCGGATGAAAGATTGTTCACCAAGTGTTGCTCCCATTGTGAATGGTGATAGGTTTAATTTGAACTAATGCCCAAAGAATGACTTTGAGAGAGAACAGATGAAAAATATTCCTTATGCTTCAGTTGTTGGAAGCCTCATGTATGCTCAAGTGCGCACAATGCTTGACATTGCTTATGCAGTTGAAATGTTAGGAAGATATCAGAGTAATCCAGGTATTGACCACTGGAGAGCTGCAAAGAAAGTGATGAGGTACCTTCAAGGGACCAAAGATTACATGCTTATATATAGACAAACAAACAATCTAAATGTGATTGGTTATTCTGACTCAAACTTTGCTAGTTGTGTTGATTCATGCAAATCAACATCTGGGTACATTTTCATGATGGCTGGTGGAGCTATTTCGTGGAGGAGTGTTAAGTAGACTTTGACTACTACTTCTACCATGGAAGTTGAGTTTGTCTCTTGTTTTAAGGCTATGTCACATGGTGTGTGGCTTAAGAGCTTCATTTTTGGGTTGAAGATAGTTAATACTATTTCAAAGCCTTTGAGAATTTTCTATGATAACTCAGTTGTTGTCTTTATGGAAAAGAATAAAAAAAGTGGAAGTCGAAGTAAGATCATTAACATTAAGTACTTAGCCATTAGAGAAAGAGTAAAAGACTAGAAAGTGGTCATTGAGCATATAAGCATTGAGTTGATGATCGCTAATCCTTTGACTAAGGGCATGCCACCGTTTAAATTCAAGGATCATATAGAAAGAATGGGAGTTGGTTCCACTTTATGATTATATATATACAGGTTAGAGTTGAAACTTTTATATTATGATATTTTCTCATATTCGGGTGCACATTGATTTATTTGAGAGAAATTATGTTCTGGATCAAGAATAAACATTGGGTTTATTCACTAAGTTTTATTACCACTTTGAGTATATTTCTTGAGAAATTGAGCATATTGTAATACATGGAGGATAATTCTCGTTATAAGAGGAACTATCACTATGGTTCGTATATTCATTTCTTAAGAAGATTGAGCATTGACTTGTTTTAATCAATGAATCAAAACGTTTGGACCAAGTGGGAGAATGTAATAATTTGGTTTGTACATTTTGGAAATAAAATGCTCCATTGGTTTTGGAATTGAGAAGTCAAATATTGAATGACTACTAATGGGTGGTAATGACTACTAATGAGTAGTAATGACTACTAAATGCATTCCTGATGGTAGGATGCCTATATATAGCAAATACAGCACACGTATTTGGTCCCTGAACTCACCTCTTCTAATTTTGTATGATACACCCTCTATATAAAGAGTTGGAGCTTGGAAAAACCAAAACAAGACAGCTTTTTCATGGCAATGGCTAGAGATACATTTTAATTTTTGCTTTTCCATATTTCGTTAATGATCTATGTTTCGTTATATAGTTTGTAACATTACAGGTTAATTAAAATTTTTAGTTTAACAATTCATTGTGAGCTTTATTGTTATGTTCGTTGTCATTGTTATGCTTAATACATTTGTATGATCAACCTATCTAGTTTCTCATATTGTATTTTTTTAAAAACTTTGATTAGGGACAGTAGCTGCTCATACAAATTGCTATTTTTCTAATTAGTTTCATGTTTGCTGAATTTTTCGTGCTAAGTTGTATTTCTAACCTACTCAATTTTCTTCCATCAATTCTTGCAGAATAATTCAACGATTTCATCAAAGACAAAATATCTAGCATAGGTATAAATTTTTTACACTAATAAAATTATTTAGTATAACATAATAAATAAACTTAAAATATTCATATTAATAATTTAGGTAATTCACTAATAATTTAATTATTAGTTAAGTTAATCAATTATTTAAGGTTAGGCTATATAGAAGAATATTTTGATAAATATTTTTTAGTGGACATGCGCTTCTTGTAGTTTAGCCCAATAAATAAATTGTTGGAGATGACAGTCAAATTAAATATATATTTGTTGTGTTTGTTATACATTATTCAACTAGAACCTATAACATGATGTCGCAACCTACCCTTCGGCGGGAGGGCGACGCGAGACTCGCGGGATGCGTGTTCCACGAAAGGAATACGCGCGGAGTCGCCACCAACGTTTATTTGAGGAAAACGTCGGAAAAACCGGAAAAGACGCGATCTACGAACTTTTAAGTAAAAGGTTCGGGAGTTGTACTTATGCACGGGGAAGGTATTAGCACCCCACACGCCCGTCCCAAGGGACGGCAGCCTTTAATCGAATGTGCAAACGTGACTTTGATTTTTATGTTCCCTTTTTGTGTCTTTATATCCTTTATACCCTTTTTATATTTTTCTCTTTTGTGGTCGACAAGGGTGTTTCCCTTTGCTCCTACGTATTCCTCAATTTGGGATGAGAAAATCAGACCTACGTAGTTCTTTCTTATCAAGTGATTCTTTTTTTTTTTTAAGACGTGATCATTTTAAGGCGTTGGACCTTAAAAATGATCCATTTTACTTAGTGAGAAATTGAAATGACAAACTTCAAAAGCCTATTTTTGTGGACGAGCTTGACTAGGCGAGTTGATTTTAGCCTTAGTTTCACTTTAGTTATTAATCCATTCGATTAAGAATGAGAAATCCCAAGAGAAAACGTCCGATTGATTTTCCGCTTTATTTTACTAAAAAGATGTTTTTGATTATTATATTATTTTTTACCTCTTTTTGATTTCCAACGTGGTTACGGCACGACCGAATGGTCGGAATTCATTTTTACCGAAGTTAACGGATAATACAATTCAAACGTTCGGTGGAAATTGATTTTATTTTTAAGTTAAGCGAGAAATGACTTAAGTAAAATGGCTTAAGCACGTCAACAGGGGGTATAAAAAGTAAACAAAACGAGAATAAAATATGCACGAAACACAATGTGGACCACCATGGGTGCATAGAATGAATCGAAAAGCTTGGTTCGAGGTACTTACCCATTGAAGATCGAAGAACGATGAAGAACGAATGAAGAACGTCGAAGAACGGTCGAAACCTTCGCGAAATTCTTCACGGAAAACGTTACAGAAACGTTTCGGAAGCGCCTCGGCTTAGATTTTCTTCACGGAAACAATTTTTCCAAGCAAATTCGAAAGAGAGAGAAGTGCCTAAGGGGCTGAACCCCTTCCTTCTTCACTTCCTCCCCTATTTATAGCAAAATAGGGGAGGTGGTTGCCGCCCAGCTCGCCCAGGCGAGCTCAGCTCGCCCAGGCGAGCCAGGTTGCTTCCTCCAGAAGCAACAGCCTTCTGGAGGAATATTCTGGAGGGCCCAAGTGGGCCTGGGTGCTATTTGCACCCCCATTTTTACTAAGTACACCCCCTCTGCTGTTTTTTTTTTGGTGATTCTTTTTTCGTAAAGTTACGGAAACTTACGAATTTCGTAACTATACTTGTTTTCTTTCCGTAATGTTACGGAACCTTGCGGATTACATAATCATCCCCCTTTTGACTTACGGAATGTTACGGAACCTCACTTAATTATGCAACGATGCTTCCATTTGATTTCCGGTGTGTCACGGAAACTTACGGATTGTGCATCAATATTTTTTTGGTTTTTCGGCATGTCCTGGAATTTTCACAAATTGCCTAATGATGGATGCCAAGCACCTCACAAGGACCAAAGAAAGGTCGCATGTCATCAAGCAAAGGTCCCCGGACGAAATTAGGGTATGATAGTTGCCCCTCTTTACTTGTCTTTTATTGGAGATAAAAGGAAAGTAAAGATAAGACACTAATTTCGTTCCTCTCGATTTGACGAGAGTCGCTGGTGACCATAAAATCTCCACATGCAAATGACTTGTTGTTCCCAGAATTTCTCCAAATTGCCTAATGATGGGTGTCAAGCACCTCACAAGGACCAAAGAAAGGTCGCATGCCATCAAGCAAAGGTCCCGGACGAAGATTAGTGTATGACACTAATTTCGCTCCTCTCGGTTGACGAGAGTCGCGGATGACCATGACTTGTCGTTCCCGGAATTTCACAAATTGTCTAATGATGGGTGCCAAGCACCTCACAAGGACCAAAGAAAGGTCGCATGCCATCAAGCAAAGGTCCCCGGGCGAAGATTAGTGTATGACACTAATTTCGCTCCTCTCGGTTGACGAGAGTCGCGGGTGACCATGACTTGTCGTTCCCGGAATTTCGCAAATTGCCTAATGATGGGTGCCAAGCACCTCACAAGGACCAAAGAAAGGTCGCATGCCATCAAGCAAAGGTCCCCGGACGAAGATTAGTGTATGACACTAATTTCGCTCCTCTCGGTTGACGAGAGTCGCGGGTGACCATGAAATTTCCACATGCAAAATGACTTGTTGTTCCCGGAGGAACAAAATGTGCAGAAGACTATGTCAGCCTCTGCATGCTATCAAGCGTTCTGTCTTACAGATAGCCAAAAGAATGTTTATACGGATAACCACTCGGGTATTTTCCGCGTATCATCGGGCCCACCGCCTCTGGATGACACAAGGGTGTAGAATGACCAAACTTGGTCTCTGCTTGTCATCGGGCCCGCCGCCTCTGGATGATACAAGGGTGCAGAATGACCAAACTTGGTCTCTGCTTGTCATCGGGCCCGCTGCCTCTGGATGACAAAAGGGTGCGAATAACCGTAAGGTATCTCCGCGTATCATCGGGCCCGCGCCTCTGGATGATACAAGGGTGCAGAATGACCAAACTTGGTCTCTGCTTGTCATCGGGCCCGCCGCCTCTGGATGACAAAAGGGTGCGAATAACCGTAAGGTATCTCCGCGTATCATCGGGCCCGCCGCCTCTGGATGATCAAGGGTGCAGAATGACCAAACTTGGTCTCTGCTTGTCATCGGGCCCGCCGCCTCTGGATG